>NC_056437.1:79589766-79703651 GCF_018296145.1 Oncorhynchus tshawytscha
GGATGCACATTGAAAATCCTGTCATTGTTTTACAACTTTGTAGATGTTGCACTGCAGTTTTCAAATTTCCCCCTAAAGGAGCAGAATTTGATTTCTGCAGGTCAACTGTTTCTACAGTCACATCATTTATCAATTGATTGGAACAAATGTTTCCCCACCTAGTTCCCACTGCACTATTATAAAACACATCTCAGCTGTTCCAATATCAACACTAGCATACCACTGAGTGTGAAGCAATGCTTTGGGCATGCCTTAATGGTACTCTAGTATGGACATTGGAACTTGCTGCTTCTAATGTGCCAATGATTTTAGAGTCAAGATGCACACGTTTGTAGCTATGTGGACTTCTGTCTACCACACACATGGATTCCACATTTCACTTCCCAATCTGAAAGCACACTCATTGCTATCATGCTAGAATTCTCAATTGAGCAGGTGAGCTACAATTACATATGCATGTACATTCTGCATCATGGCTACAGGTGTTAGATTTGCATGAGTCAATCAATCACAATCTTAGATGTTCCTGCTTGATACTCTTGGAAATCTTCCTTTACACTTCTTTTACAAGTTATGTGTACTCATACTGTAGCACTAATGTATTCATCTATATTAGCAATAAGTAATTAAGTAGTAATAATGTATTATTTCTAAGGAATAATAAAGAAAAGTAGCAATAAGGAGCCCCCCCCGTAACTATTCCCCAGGTCGTTGTGGTAAATGAGAATGTGTTCTCAGTCAACTTACCTGGAAAATAGGGGTTAAATAAATAAATACATAAAAAGTCTCTGCCTCACCTAATTTCACAAATGTTCCAAGGAGCTTCTGTCTCGAAATGAGAGCTACTGCTGCATGTCAGTCCAAGAGCAAAATGAACACAAGGATCCGGCCTTCGTTTAAATACCCCTGATTCTTAATCCTGCAGTCTCCTGGTTTCCAGTCACATGGTCTCCAAAAAGGTCAGCCAACTCCTTCACCACCCTCCCCCCACCTCCATTCCTGGACATCAGAGGGGGTGGGGACATCAGTGAGGCAGGTCAATATGGTGTTTTTAACTAACTTATCCAATTAAGCCTTGGCACACCTGTGTCAAGCTTGTCAAAGGAGTCGACATTGTCTGTATGTGGTTGCGTTCCTGGTCCATGTGATGAGTCTTGAAAGACTGTCTTTAAAGACTGTGTCATAGTTCTGAAATTTGTTTTAGATCAAATACAACAAGCTGTAACAGTAGATAATTCCCAAATCCCTATAGTTTATACTCTAGACAGTACAATTTAAGTGTAGCACTACTGAAGATCATTATACAACATCAAACTCTTTTTACCCCATTCATTTCTCCAGTGCTATTTGTATTAGTAATGAAGTGCAGCATGAATCAAAACCTCTGTATGGGGGGAGGGTGTAGTGTTGTATTTTACTTTTCCTTGTTGAATATGTGGTAAAAATGTTCATGTCCATGGGGAATAATTAGATGGGAAGGTGCCCATTTAATGGGGAAATGTACTTACTACGACTGTGATATGCGTTTCCCACCTAGCTATCTTAAGATGAAGGCACTAACTGTAAGTCACTCTGGATAAGAGCATTTGCTAAATGCATAAAATGTCAATGTAAATTAACCGTGACTGTCTAAGCACAGAGCTCTGACGTGCAAGGACCTTGACCTTGGCATGGTGAAGTGGCCAAATATGGACCTGCAGTTAATGGGGACATTCTGGATTAGAGATTTAGGACCCTTTGGTACAGGACAGACCAAGGGCCTTTAAAGGAAGCTGAAGCTATTTCATATACAGTACTTCATCACGTACCTGATAATGGAGGTCTGGGGATGAGTACTTCAATAATTGGTGAATTGGTAGCAAAGTTGACAATATGCCCTTGTCTCATAAGAGATATTTCATATAATTTGGATCTTTTTTGACATGAATGATTTTACTGAGGAAAAAAGTAGTCATACGTATTGCTCCTCGAGTTGAGTCTTGGATATGTTGACCCAGACCCCTGGTCTGGTCTGGTTTTGAGGGCAGGCCAGTTATAGAAACCCTTATCTGAAAGACTCAGAAGCATGGATATGGATCAGCCTCTCAGACAGTACCTGGGTTGATGAGGCTAAGACTGGGTCATTTCTTGACCCCTTTAGAGAGATCTGGATTCTATGTTCAATTATTGACCTGTGACAAAAACAGCTAATATCCTGTATCTTCATACAGAACATTGGATAAACAGAATATTGCATTTTCTGTTGATACACTGTGAAGACGCCACTTGGTCTTTCACTTTGTTGTCTGTGCACAGATGAAATCAATGTCGACGAAATGTCTAGAATAGAAATTGCATTAGTCTACGTCAGGAAGCTATAGTTCAAGAGGTTCTTTAAGTACAGTTGATGTGATTAGGGATCTCCTAGTGATAACCTGTCTGACAGACAGTTAAAAGACAATTAACTGTTGACAACCATTTTTCCATAAACAACACGGACATTTCACTTTAAAAGCAACAGAAAGTCAAAGCATGGTGTTAGTATTAGTAGGTCAATATGTAAATCTTTTAAGAGTCACAGGCCCAGCCTTTTCTGTATGTGTGCTCACAGTAATACTTGGATAATTGGATTACACAGGGGTTAAGAAATTAGCACTGATTTACCTCGATGGGGTTTGACTTTACTATAGGCAGTACATAGACAGACAAACACACAGTATGCATTCTACATGAACTGTCTGTATATGTGAACTGTATATGTATACATATACATGAACTGTCTTGTTGTGTATATGTATACAGATTGTGTGTTGTGTTAAAGCCCTCTGTGCTGTGCTGCATTGAGTACATTGCATGCATTCGTTCAATATGTTTATCCTCCCTCATAGTTTTGATGGACGTCTGGAGAGTGTCTCCCAGACACTGAGAAGAACACACCGTTTGTTAATAAAAAATAAGCGCATAGAAAAGCAATGGACTTATTTTGGACAGATTATGGAGAGAGTGAAACCTCTCGTTTCGCCTCTTTCTCTCACTCAAAGCAACGAATATGAGAGATCACTTCTTACTCTGACAAACAGGTTCAACTCGCTATTTGCATTTGAGGTTTGGTCCAATCATATGGACACCGAAACACGTGGCATTATTATTTTACTGTAATAATTGAGAAGTTAACCTTTCAAACCACACACTGTTTCAACTCCTCAAATTTCGAGCAGAGCACGGAGGTACCAATGGACATTTATTCTGGAAAATTAATATTCAGTTTGTCGCGCGCGCATTATGGTACCACGTATCGCTAGCGGCATTTTAATCAAATAAAGATTGTTATGTTAGTTGTTTAGTCTGTGTTTTATAAATGTACAATACGCATAAAACAATTATATTATGAATTGGCAACTCTTTCTCATTCTGAGAAATATGGTAGGCCACTTGATTTCAACATCTGAATAAACTGGACAGGCAAGCATGCTGTTGAAACAGTTGGAGACGGACAGAAGTTTGTGTTCATAACAATTAAACTGTTTTGCCTTGTTTAGCTGAATTAAAATCTTGTGATTATACCTAGATCCGATTTGGCTAAACTAGAAATAAAAATATTAGCGCGTGGGCTTTTGCTTGAGAGATTGTTTATGAGATCGGTGTTAATTATCTATAATGCCTGCTACATTATTAGTGAATGTAACAAAGAGGCACTTTTTATAGACAGACCTGAAAACCAGATCAGTGATTATTGCACAAAAAAAGCAGGTACAAATATTTTGATAAAATTATAAAATTATTAGTGGGTCTTATGGCTGTGGAAGGCATATATTCAGCCTATGTATACTCTTACAAGCTCTGAATTTAAACATTATTGCTGACTGTTTTAAATGAAGTCTATTTGACCTTTTAAGTGTACAACAAAGCTTATTTAGAGAAAACCTTTTTTTAAATGTAGATATACAGTACCAGTCAAAAGTTTGGACACCTACTCATTCAAGGGTTTTTGTAGAATAATAGTGAAGACATCAAAACAATGGAATAACACATATGGAATTATGTAGTAAGCAAAAAAGTGTTAAACAAATCAAAATATATTTTAGATCCTTCAATGTAGCCACCATTTGCCTTGATGACAGCTTTGCACACGCTTGGAATTCTCTCAACCAACTTCACCTGGGATGCTATTCCAACAGTCTTGAAGGAGTTCCCACATTTGCTGAGCACTTGTTGGCCGCTTTTCCTTCATTCTACAGTCCATCTAATCCCAAACCATCTCAATTGGGTTGAGGTCGGGTGATTGTGGAGGCCAGGTAATTTGATGCAGAACTCCATCACTCTCCTCCTTGGTCAAATAGCCCTTACACAGCCTGGAGGTGTGTTGGGTCATTGTCCTGTCGAAAAAAACAAATGATAGCCTCACTAAGCACAAACCAGATGGGATGGCCTATCGCTGCAGAATGCTGTGGTAGCCATGCTGGTTAAGTGTGCCTTGAATTCAAAATAAATCACAGACAGTGTCACCAGCAAAGCACCATCACACTTCCTCCTCCATGCTTCACGGTGGGAACCACACATGCAGAGATCATCCGTT
The DNA here is from genome assembly GCF_018296145.1 of Oncorhynchus tshawytscha. Taxonomy (NCBI): domain Eukaryota; kingdom Metazoa; phylum Chordata; class Actinopteri; order Salmoniformes; family Salmonidae; genus Oncorhynchus; species Oncorhynchus tshawytscha. The sequence continues at coordinate 79,594,322 of NC_056437.1, forward strand.
CATCTACTCTGTGTTTCACAAAGACATAGTGGTTGGAACCAAATAAACTCAGCAAAAAAAGAAACGTCTTCTCACTGTCAACTGTGTTTATTTTCAGCAATTTAACATGTGTAAATATTTGTATGAACATAACAATATTCAACAACTGAGACATAAACTGAACAAGTTCCACAGACATGTGACATACAGAAATGGAATAATGTGTCCCTGAACAAAGGGGGGTCAAAATCAAAAGTAACAGTCAGTATCTGGTGTGGCCACCAGCTGTATTAAGTACTGCAGTGCATCTCCTCCTCATGGACTGCATCAGATTTGCCAGTTCTTGCTGTGAGATGTTCCCCCACTCTTCCACCAAGGCACCTGCAAGTTCCCGGACATTTCTTGGGGGAATGGCCCTAGCCCTCACCCTCTGATCCAACAGGTCCCAGACGTGCTCAATAGGATTGAGATCTGGGCTCGTCGCTGGCCATGGCAGAACACTGACATTCCTGTCTTGCAGAAAATCATGCACAGGACGAGCAGTATGGCTGGTGGCATTGTCATGCTGGAGGGTCATGTCAGAATGAGCCTGCAGGAAGGGTACCACATGAGGGAGAAAGATGTCTTCCCTGTAACGCACAGCGTTGAGATTGCCTGCAATGACAACAAGCTATGTCCGATGATGCTGTGACACACCGCCCCAGACCATGAATGACCCTCCACCTCCAAATCGATCCCGCTCCAGAGTACAGGCCTCGGTGTAACGCTCATTCCTTCAATGATACGTGTGAATCCGACCATCCCCCCTGCTGAGACAAAACTGCGACTTGTCAGTGAAGAGCAATTTTTGCCAGTCCTGTCTGGTCCAGCGATGGTGGGTTTGTGCCCATATGCGACGTTGTTGCCGGTGATGTCTGGTGAGGACATGCCTTACAACAGACCTACAAGGCCTCAGTCCAGCCTCTCTCAGTCAATTGCGGAGAGTCTGAGCACGGATGGAGGGATTGTGCGTTCCTGGTTTAACTCGGGCAGTTGTTGTCCCGCAGGTGTGATGTGTGGATGTACCGATCCTGTGCAGGTGTTGTTACACGTGGTCTGCCACTGCGAGGATGATCAACTGTCCGTCCTGTCTCCCTGTAGCGCTGTCTTAGGTGTCTCAGTGTACAGACATTGAAATGTATTGCCCTGACCACATCTACAGTCCTCATGCCTCCTTGCAGCATGTCTAAGGCACGTTAACGCAGATGAGCAGGGACCCTGGGCATCTTTCTTTTGGTGTTTTTCAGTCAGTAGAAAGGCCTCTTTAGTGTCCTAAGTTTTCATAACTCTGACCTTAATTGCCTACCGTCTGTAAGCTGTTAGTGTTTCAATGACTGTTCCACAGGTGCATGTTCATTAATTGTTTATGGTTCATTGAACAAGCATGGGAAACAGTGTTTAAACCCTTTACAATGAAGATCTGTGAAGTTATTTAGATTTTTACAAATTATCTTTTTTTGCTGAGTTTATCTCAAATTTGGACTCATCAGACCAAAGGACAGATTTTCACCGGTCTAATGTCCATTGCTTGTGTTTCTTGGCTCAAGATAGTCTCTTCCTCTTATTGCTGTCCTTTAGTAGTGGTTTCTTTTCAGCAATTTGACCATGAAGGCCTGCAGTCTCATCTGAACAGTTGATGTTGAGATGTGTTTGTTACTTGAACCCTGTGAAGCATTTTTTGGGCTGCAATCTGAGGTGCAGTTAACTCTAATGAACTTATCCTCTGCAGCAGAGGTAACTCTGGGTCTTCCTTTCCTGTGGCGGTCCTCATGAGAGCCAGTTTTATCATAGCGCTTGATCGTGGTTTTTGCGACTGTACTTGAAGAAACTTTCAAAGTTTTCTGGATTGACTAACCTTCATGTCTAAGAATAATGATGGACTGTCATTTCTCTTTGCTTATTTGAGCTGTTCTTGCCATAATATGGACTTGGTCTTTTACCAAATATGGCTATCTTCTGTATACCACCCCTACCTTGTCATAACAAAACTGATTGACTCAAACGTATTAAGAAGGAAAGAAATTCCATAAATGAACTTTTAACAAGTCACACCTGTTAACTGAAATGCATTTCAAGTGACTACCTCATGAATCTGGTTGAGAGAATGCAGAGAGTGTGCGAAGCTGTCATCAAGGCAAAGGGTGGCTATTTGAAGAATCTCAAATATAACATATTTTGAATTGTTTAACACTATTTTGGTTAATACATGATTCCATATGTGTTATTTCATAGTTTAGATGTCTTCACTATTATTCTACAATGTAGAAAATAGTAAAAATGAAGAAAAACCATAGAATGAGTAGGTGTGTCCAAACCTTTGACTGGTATTGTATATCGTTAATCGCCCATAAGTTTGAAAACACAGAGATATGAGTTTTTAAGCGATATTGCCCAGCCCTAACCTGAACACAAGCTAACATTTAAAAGCAGTCACAGGTGTCTCTAATTCATCTGCCGACATAGATCTAGTGTAGTCAACCAATTTATATTCTTGATATCCATTATCCTATACACCAATTTAAATGGCACTAGTTAATTATAAGGCTGGAATCTTATGCCACTGTTCCTCTTTAGTGGAATCTTTTTTTATGGAAGACAATGTTGGCGCTACCTGCCACACAAAACAAATGAAGAAGAGGAACTGGGTGCACTGGTTTGTTTTTATTTAGTCTCAGGTTCATTATGTGTGTAGTTTATAACATTGCCAAATGGGACAGAGAACCGACATGGATTATGCCTTTTAAGTAAGCCTTGTATTCAATAGGTACAGTTGAAGTGGGAAGTTTACATACACCTTAGCCAAATACATTTAAACTTAGTTTTTCACAATTCCTGACATTTAATCCTAGTAAAAATGCCCTGTTTTGGGTCAGTTAGGATCACCACATTATTTTAATGTGAAATTGCAGAATAATAGTTGAGAGAATGATTTATTTCAGCTTTTATTTCTTTCATCACATTCCCAGTGGGTCAGAAGTTTACATACACTTAATTAGTATTTGGTAGCATTGCCTTTAAATTGTTTAACATGGGTCAAACATTTCGGATAGCCTTCCACAAGCTTCCCACTATAAGTTTGGGTGAATTTTGGCCCATTCCTCCCGACAGAGCTGGTGTAACTGAGTCACGTTTGTAGGATCCTTGCTCGCACATGCTTTTTCAGTTCTGTCCACACATTTTCTATAGGATTGAGGTCAGGGCTTTGTGATGGCCACTCCAATACCTTGACTTTGCTGTCCTTAAGCCATTTCGACACAACTTTGGAAGTATGCTTGTGGTCATTGTCCATTTGGAAGACCCATTTACGACCAAGCTTTAACTTCCTGACTGATGTCTTGAGATGTTGCGTCAATATATCCACATAATTTCCCTTCCTCATGACGCCATCTATTTTGTAAAGTGCACCAGTACCTCCTGCAGCAAAGCACCCCCACAACATGATGCTGCCACCCCCGTGCATCACGGTTGGGATGGTGTCCTTCAGCTTCCCATTATTCCTCCAAACATAACGATGGTCATTATGGCCAAACAGTTCTATTTTAGTTTCATCAGACCAAAGGACATTTCTCCAAAAAGTACGATCTTTGTCCCCATGTGCAGTTGCAAACCGTAGTCTGGCTTTTTTATGCCAGTTTTGGAGCAGTGGCTTCTTCCTTGCTGAGCAGCCTTTCAGGTTATGTCGATATAGGACTCGTTTTACTGTGGATATAGATTCTTTAGTACCTGTTTCCTCCAGCATCTTCACAAGGTCTTTTGAGTTGTTCTGGGATTGATTTGCACTTTTCGCACCAAAGTACGTTCATCTCTAGGAGACAGAACGCTTCTCCTTCCTGATCGGTATGACGGCTGCGTGGTCCCATGGTGTTTATACTTGTGTACTATTGTTTGTACAGATGAGCGTGGTACCTTCAGGTGTTTGGAAATTTCTCCCAAGGATGAACCAGACTTGTGGAGGTCTACAATTCTGTTTCCGAGGTCCTGGCTGATTTCTTTTGATTTCCCCATGATGTCAAGCAAAGAGGCACTGAGTTTGAAGGAAGGCCTTGAAATACATCCACAGGTACACCTCCAATTGACTCAAATGATGTCAATTAGCCTATCAGAAGCTTCTAAAGCCATGACATCATTTTCTGGAATTTTCCAAGCTGTTTAAACGCACAGTCAACTTAGTGAATGTAAACTTCTGACCCACTGGAATTGTGATATATTGAATTATAAGTTAAATAATCTGTCTGTAAACAATTGTTGAAAAATGACTTGTGTCATGCACAAAGTAGATGTCCTAACCGACTTGCCAAACTATAGTTTGTTAACAAGAAATGTGTGGAGTGGTTTAAAAACCAGTTTTAATGACACCAACCTAAGTGTATGCAAACTTCCAACTTCAACTGTATCAACCAATATCAACAACTGTCTGGAAGAGAGGAGCTTTGTTTCAGCTCACCCAGTTCGAGCCCAAAGGTGTCTGGACAGATAGACCATGTGAGATGTGTGACACTGCATACAATCCTTCGTATCCCCCTTAATTGCCATCGCCAAGCAACCCTGAAATAGAATTCCAACACTGACCTGTCACCTTATTGACACATTTAGTAACTAGCACACTTCCTAGAGAAGTAATAATTCTGAATTTTCTTCTCATATAAAAAGGAATTTAATACAGTGCCTTCAGAAAGTATTTATACCTCTTGACTTATTCCACATTTTGTTGTATTACAGCCTAAATTCAAAATGGATTAAATCGTTTTTTTCTCACCCATCTACACGCCATAATTACAAAGTAAAAAACATGTTTTTAGAAATATTAGCAAATAATGAAATACATAAATATTGCATTTACATAAGTATTCACACCCCTGAGTCAATACTTTGTAGAAGCAACTTAGGAAGCATTTACAGCCGTGAGTCTTTCTGGGTAAGTCTTTAAGAACTTTCCACACCTAGATTGTGCAACATTTGCCCATTATTCTTTCAAATTCTTCAAGCTCTGTCAAATTGGTTGTTGATCATTGCTAGACCACCATTTTCAGGTCTTGTCATAGATTTTTAAGTAGATTTTAGTCAAAACTGTAACTCTGACATTCACTGTCTTCTTAGTAAGCAACCCTGTGTAGATTTGGCCTTGTGTTTATGGTTATTGTCCTGCTGAAAGGTGAATTCATGAAAAGTAATGTGTTGCATTGGATTTTCCCCAAAGATAATTGCTTGCCACATTTTTAGCACTATTGCTAAGGGCATTGTTGCAAACAGGATTCTTTTGTACAGGCTTCCTTCTGTTGACTGTCAATTATTTTAGTATTGTGGAGTAACTACAATGTTATTGATCCATCCTCAGTTTTCTCCTAACTCTGTAACTGTTTTAAAGTTACCATTGGCCTAATGGTGAAATCCCTGAGCGGTTTCCTTCCTCTCCGGCGACTGAGTTAGGAACGCCACCTGTATCTTTGTAGTGACTGGGCGTATTGATATGCCATCCAAAGTGTAATGAATAACTTCATCATCTACCAATAGGTGCCCTTCTTTGCGAGGTATTGGAAAACTGCTCGACTGAGGGACCTTCTAGATAAATGTATGTGTGGGGTACTGGGATAAGGTTGTAAATCAGGTTAAACACATATTGTACATAGCGTGAGTCCATGCAATGTATTATGTGACTTGTTAAGCAAACGTTTACTACTGAACTTATTAAGGCTTGCCATAACAACGGAGTTGAATATTTATTGACTCAAGACATTTTAGCTTTTCATTTTTTATTAATTTATAAACATTTCCAAAAATATAATTCCACTTTGAGATTATGGGTTATTGTGTGTAGATAAGTGACACAGCATCTCAATTGAATCCATTTGAAATTCAGGCTGTAACACAACCAATGTGGAGAAAGGTAAGGGGTGTGAACACTTTCTAAAGGTATATGTCCCTAGAGTTGGAAAAATGTGCAGCAGTGCAGCAATGAGAGCTCTTTCTTTCATTCTTCAATCCCATACATTTGTCCAATAGGGATTTTAACCTATGACAAACTATGTCCGTATAGAACAAGTTATTCCTCACATAAACCCTTAAATCATATTTAATTTGAAAGAATTCCATCTAGTGAGGCAGATATAAGCGAAGGTTTCAACATCCTAATGTCAATGGCACAAAAAAAGGTGTCTGATGGATAACTGTGGAGAAATGAATGGGATGGAGGGATGAAAGAAAGAGGGATAACACAGAGAAAGCTCCCATTGCTGCACTGCTATCACACATTTTACAACTCAAAGGACATTTCGAGAAAATCACTATGAGATATCGACAACCCAAGGGAGCCTGACCGACCCCCTGGCTCATGGATTATTTGTCATTTGTTTGCATTAGAATTTGAAACACTGCAGTGCACCACAGCTTGGGAATTATACACATTGTTGTTAAAAATCACTTGTCGCGCAGACAGCGTCTTCACATCTTTTTCATTCTTTTCACAATATCGGACTGATTTGTATGTGGGCGTGGATCAGATATTGTGTTGGCTATAGATTGTCAGTAGTAGGCTAATCAACATAATTGTATCCAATTTAAAATCACTACAAACATGCTAGATACAAGTCACCAATGCTTTAACCCCATTGGGCTGTATTTAAAAAATATATATAATTGAAAAATGAAAGATGCACTATGCAGAAATCGCTCCGGCATTTCCTGGTTGCAAAAATTCTAATAGTCCGCCTTATTTCAGTTTGTGACAAAACAAGCAAGTAGTATAGTGTAGAGAATCATTGTACCATCTAAACCGCTGTAAAATATATTTTCCATTACCAAAAATATTGTCTTTTCAGCTGTTTGAAGCTGGTGTAGAAACCCAAAGTAAAAGAAGTGAAAACAAAATTTAAGACTGGGAAGCAAATAAATAGTGCACATAGAACAGCAAATAGATGTGCTGCTACCAACATTTTGAATTACAAACAGGTAAATCACTTCTTAGACTTGCTTTCAAAGAGAATGACAGCTCTATAACTTACAGCTCTATGTGAATTTGGTCGGGTTGCCCAAAAAGTGACATATTGCAGCTTTAAAAGCCACTGTTAGAGTTATCATTTAGTTTACGTTGATTATGAAGCTGTAGTATCAATATAAGTTATCACTATAGTGTCAATAATCCCCCCAAATGTATGCGTCTTGTCGTTGCGTAATTCTTAATTGTGTCATTGAACCAGTTCAGACACCAGTGTAACAAGTTGACTCTATGGGAGAATCACAATAATTAATTAATGACAAGATCACTAATTATTTACTGAATGGTCATTCAAAAATGTTGAATTAGACTAAAACTGTATTTGGCAAAATTCTGAAGTTAAATTGTTAGGTGCCAGTTGTGTTAATGTCCATGTTAGGCTGTGTGAATGACAACTACAATATTGAATTAATTCATTTGTCAGGGAGCATGTGACTGTTTTCACAAAGGTGCACAAATTTCATACATTACACCGGATTTAGCGCAAGCTCATTTTGATCTGCAGCCCCTGTTGCTCATATTACAGAATGACAAAGACATAGATCTACTGTGAATGATACAAGATACACTGGAACAATAGAAATGGCCCTACTGTGAATGATACAAGATACACTGGATCAATAGAAATAGCCCTACTGTGAATGATACAAGATACACTGGATCAATAGAAATAGCCCTACTGTGAATGATACAAGATACACTGGAACAATAGAAATAGCCCTACTGTGAATGATACAAGATACACTGGATCAATAGAAATAGCCCTACTGTGAATGATACAAGATACACTGGATCAATAGAAATGGCCCTACTGTGAATGATACAAGATACACTAGATCAATAGAAATAGCCCTACTGTGAATGATACAAGATACACTGGAACAACAGAAATACCTCAACACAACCTTTAAAAGGAATATATGCAAATAGATTGTTTCACATACAATGTTTTTATATCATCAATTTAGATTGAAATTGGAAACGGTTTCTGGCTGTGATTTTAAGGTACTGTATAGCCTTGCAGTTGCCATTGTGATTCACATAGTGTCTTCAGATCCTACTTTGTCTCCTTCTTACCACATTGAAGGCCTGGCAGAAGAGATTCACCTGATGTATAAATACCACCTTTCTCTGACCAATTATAGCTACTAGGTACTTGGAGTCACAGAATCCTGTTGGGTTTTTAACTCTCCAGTGAGAGTGGACGTGTGTGACATGTTCATTTGTGTGCAGCAACGTGAGTGTTGGCAAATAGCTGTGCTGCTACCAACATTCTGAATTACAAACAGGGAAAACTACATTGAGATTCAGGATGTCATACACAGTGAGATTTCCTGAACGTGACCTTGGCTTTGAAGTTAGAAATCAACCACAAATTGTGAAAACAAATGAGAGAGGGAAGAAGCAGGAGATTAAAGATACAGAGAGAGAAGATGAGAAATAGATAGGAGTGAGTCACTGCAGTATGCCGTTTGGATCAGTTTGGGATTAAAGATACAGAGGGAGAAGATGAGAAATAGATAGGAGTGAGTCACTGCAGTATGCCGTTTGGATCAGCTTGGGATTAAAGATACAGAGGGAGAAGATGAGAAATAGATAGGAGTGAGTCACTGCAGTATGCCGTTTGGATCAGTTTGGGATTAAAGATACAGAGGGAGAAGATGAGAAATAGATAGGAGGGAGTCACTGCAGTATGCCGTTTGGATCAGTTTGGGATTAAAGATACAGAGGGAGAAGATGAGAAATAGATAGGGGTGAGTCACTGCAGTATGCCGTTTGGATCAGTTTGGGATTAAAGATACAGAGGGAGAAGATGAGAAATAGATAGGAGTGAGTCACTGCAGTATGCCGTTTGGATCAGCTTGGGATTAAAGATACAGAGGGAGAAGATGAGAAATAGATAGGAGTGAGTCACTGCAGTATGCCGTTTGGATCAGCTTGGGATCTGATAGCATGCTTGTTTTAAAGGGCACTTCACAAGGGGACTGTCTTATCATTCAACACCCAATCCATCTCCTACACTACCACAATAACAAGAACCACTTCTTAGCAACATGGTAACCATGACTGGTTGAACAGATTGGGGTGCACAATACTTAGGAAATCAGTGTGACCCTAATCTCAAGGGAAGTCACACAGTGCATGGATGAGGCAGCACAGAAACGTGTCGATTCTAGAAACATGGACAAGGGGACAGAAAGAGAGAGAAAGGAAGAGAATTGAAGAGAAAGCGTGAGGGAGGGTTCAAGTTTGAAAAGGTCAAGTTGAAGAGATGAGATAGAGAAAAATAGATAGAGAGCAGTAGTTGTAATCTAGGCTTTAAGGCTTTCTATGGGTATTAAAGCCAGGACACTTAATAGATTGGACTGAGTGTTTCCCCTCAGCGCAGGCACTAATTGGATATGACAAAATCAGGGCCCTGAAGTCAGAGCAACGGTGGAAAAAGTACCCAATTGTAAAAAGAAAAAGTTTTAAAAAGACTCAAGTAAAAGTGAAAGTCACCCAGTAAAATACTACTTGAGTAAAGGTCTAAAAGTATGTTGTTTGAAATATACTTAAGTATCAAAAGTAAATGTAATTGTTAAATTATACTTAACTATCAAAAGTAAAAGGAAAAGTATAAATCATTTCAAATGATTTTAATTAAGAATACCAGATGCCTTGATTTTCTTGTTTTTTTAAATTTACGGATAGCCAGAGGCACACTCCAACACAGACATCATTTACAAACAAAGGTTTAGTGTCTAGTCAGTCCACCAGATCAGATGCAGTAGGGATGACCAGGGATTTTCTCTTACTTTATACCCATGTGTCTGAGAGCCTGGACCTGTGACAGAGGGATGGCGTATACACCATATGGCAACGATGCTAAGCCATGTATACACGGTGAACTAATGATGCTTTCTAGACACAAATAGGCTCTGAATCCAAGCTTTGAGAAGAATATGAGGGAAAAGGTGTCTCTGTGTGTATGTGTGTGTGTGCTCGCTTGTGCGTGCATGGGTGAAGGTATGCATGCGTATTAATTCAATTAACGGCTCTCTGCAGAGCAAAGAACATTCAAGGTGAACAACACTAACACTGCATGTGCCTTGTAAATTGGTTCATTGGCTGTAACAAATATAGTAGGTATTTATGAGAGAGGAGAAAGAGAGAATAGAGATAGAAAGAATGAAACAGAGTGAGACAGAGAGACCTCCTGCCCAATGTATGACCATATTAGAGACACATATTTCCCTCAGATTACACAGATCCACAAAGAATTTGAAAACAAACCCAACTCCCATATCTACTGGGTGAAATTCCACAGTGTGCCACCAGAGCAGCAAGATTTGTGACCTGTTGACACAAGAAAAGGTCAACTAGTGAAGAACAAACACCATTGTAAATACAACCCATATTTATGCTTATTTATTTCCCCTTGTGTACTTTAACCATTTGTACATTGTTACAACACGGTATATATACATAATATGATATTTATAATGTCTTTATTGTTTTGAAACTTCTGTATGTGTAATGTTTACTATTAATTTGTATTGTTTATTTCACTATTTGTATATTATCTACCTCACTTGCTTTGGCAATGTTACAGTTTTTCTCAATTGCTAAAACACTAAAACCCATTGGCAGAACAAAGTTCTCAGTTGCCTGGACTCATTTAGCTAATTATGCAGTCTGTTGTCAATACCTTAAACCCTTTCACATGATAAAACACATTTTGTAGATCTCTCTTAGACTTTCAGCAAAACTCTAAACACATTCTCATTCTCAAAACACATTCTGCACTCTAATGCACATGTCATCCATACTGGTAAACACAAGTGGCAACAATCAAATACAAATAGAGAACACATGTCATTGATTGAACAAATGATGCGACACAACCAATATAAGCCAGTTCAGAGAGCAAACAGGTTGTTGAAAGTGGGAAGGAGAAATTCTGAGAATGGATACTGTAGTACAGTGCATTGTAGGCTGTATACTGTACAATGGATGAATTGTATGGCCCTAAACATTGTGCTTTCCATTTATTAACAGTACTGACTGCTCAATAGATTTTGACTGGTTGCAGGTTCATATCAACAAAGAACAAGAATTACAGTATCACAGAGACAAAGGACAAGTTTGTGAGATGCAGGGTACAGTACTGTAAAAATAGGGGTACAAGGAGGAGGAAGAACAAAAAACAAAATTGCAAAGAGCAAAGCAGAGTAGTAATTTCTGATCAATTTTGAGCTACTATGATAGAACATGTTTTCGTTCATCAAAATACAATGACGGAAAAACATGAATATATTTTTAGATTAAAAATGTACTTCTCCCTGAGAATTGTATGTTTTGAACAATGTGTTTTCTATTTTTCGGTGTACTGTTTACTGACTGCTTGAGAGTGTATATCATTTTGATCACTTTAAAAATACATATATATATATTTAATTTGAACCCTTTTTCCCCAATTTCGTGGTATCCAATTGTTTTAGTAGCTACTATCGATACACAACCTAACCAAGCCGCACTGCTTCTTAACACAGCGCGCATCCAACCCGGAAGCCAGCCGCACCAATGTGTCAGAGGAAACACTGTGCACCTGGAAACCTTGGTTAGCGTGCACTGCGCCCGGCCCGCCACAGGAGTCGCTGGTGCGCGATGAGACAAAGATATCCCTACCGGCCAAACCCTCCCTAACCTGGACGACGCTAGGCCAATTGTATGTCGCCCCACGGACCTCCCGGTCGCGGCCGGTTGCGACAGAGCCTGGGCGCGAACCCGGGCGGGCGGGCGGGCGGGCGGGCGGGCGGGCGGGCGGGCGGCGGACGGACGGACGGACGGACGGACGGACGGACGGACGGACGGACGGACGGACGGACGGACGGACGGACGGACGGACGGACGGACGGACGGACGGACGGACGGACGGACGGACGGACGGACAGACAGACAGACAGACAGACAGACAGACAGACAGACAGACAGACAGACAGACAGACAGACAGACAGACAGACAGACAGAGAGATAGACAGACAGACAGACAGACAGACAGAGAGAGAGAGAGTATATAAGGGGATAACTTGAGATGAGAACCAGAGAAATAAACAGCATGAAAGACGTTATTCAGTGTGGCCAAAGTTCAAAGGCAGCGCCGAGAGGCATTCACAGTAACATACCCCAACATTAAGAAGCAGAACACTGAGGGGGAAATTATGCCTTTGATTTGATCTGATGTGATTTCTCATATTGCAGTCTTATACAATGTTAAACACTTGAGGTTCCCCATCGTCCCCTTACATTCTGCTTTTAGAACTCTGAGGTTTTCTCATGGAGTCTAAGACTTTGGCTATCCTTTAAATGTGGTAAAAAATGCATTCATTTGATTTGAAATTAGAGATTTATACTAAAATCCTATTTCAGAGCAATATTTAGTTTAAACAAACCAACCTAACCCACCAATAAAATATAACTTTAATGAGAAATAACAGTTCATTTTCGTTTCATTTCTGATCATTGAACATTACAACAAATAGTCAATGTACTTACTTGCCATATGTAGACTTTTACTACTCAATCTAATTGGTTACAGATTTAGTTATTTTTCATTGTACACATCCTCTGTGTTGGGTTCAAAACATCATGACTGGAACTGAATTGAACCCGATATAATATAAACACTGAGTATACAAAACATATTTTTCCATGACAGACTGACCAGGTGAAAACTGTGATCCCTTATTGATGTCACCTGTTAAATCCACTTCAATCAGTGTAGATGAAGAGGAGGAGACAGGTTAAAGAAGGATTTTTAAGCCTTGAGACAATTGAGACACGGATTGTGTGTGTACCATTCAGAGGGTGATTGGACAAGACAAAAAATGTAAGTGCCTTTGAATGGGGTATGGTAGTAGGTGCCAGATGCACTGGTTGGTATCAAGAACTGCAACGCTGCTGGGTTTATCAAGCTCAACAGTTTCCCATGTGTATCAAGAAGGGTCCACCATCCAAAGGACATCCAGCCAACTTGACACAACTGTGGAAAGCATTGGAGTCAACATGGGCCAGCATCCCTGCGGAAAGCTTTCAACCCCTTGTGGAGGACATGCCCCAATAGATTGAGGCTGTTCTGATGGCAAAAGGGGGTACAACTTAATATTAGGAAGGTGCTCTTAATGTTCGCTATACTCAGTGTATATAACCATGCCCACATGACCTATTCTGAAAACTGGAAGAGGGGGGTCTACCTGGTGGGAGTTTCACAGTACCCGAGACCATTACGTCATTTAATTTGATCATGGGAAAAGATAGCTTTCACAAAGTGGGTTCAGTTGTATTGTGAGAGCGTTAATGCATGCTCCTCCCTCAAACACAGACACACAGGTCATTGGATGACTATTCAAGCCCAAATCTTTGCAAAACAATTACACATACAATGTGCCATATGTCTTAATACTGTACATCAACAAAATATTTCTCAAAAGTCCACCTTACGTTCTCCAGCTCAATGTCGTTTAGATGAGTCTGTCTCTTTAAAACAGGGGGAAATGGTTGACAGGACTTGTCAAGTGTCATTATTGAAATCCTGTATCCAGGGTATTTCTTGGCCCGCCATTCACTCTTTCCCAGTACTGTTGTCTGCTACAGCACAGGTTCTTTCTAACCCAAACAAAGAAGCTATAACGACCCAACAACTTCCACATTTAAGCTTCAATGTAATAAAAAATGCTATGTTTACTTTTAATCTGTGTCAGACAATACCTGCACAAATCAGGAGAAAACAAACTCTGCGAACCTACAGCAGAGGTTTTCTAAAGACCTTTGTAGGCACAGTAAGTCTTGCGTAATGTTTGCGAAGTCTGCCCACGAGAGATTATAGACACAGTCACAGCTAAGCATACCCTTAGCATACCCTTATTACACATGTATCTCTTACTGAATAGAACACACCAATGAACTAATCATATATCCAGATAATATTATACTATTCTATTTACTTACTGCATATGTCATTTTCTATAAGCATGTCAGACAACACTGGGTATATTTATACCCCTGTCATTCAGGCTTTTGGTGTGTTAAGTGCAGGGTTGGGTAGGTTACTTTCTAAATGTAATCCGTTACAGTTACTAGTTACCTGTCCAAAATTGTAATCGGTAACGTAACTTTTGGATTACCAAAACTCAGTAATGTAATCTGATTACATTCAGTTACTTTTAGATTACTTTCCCCTTAAGAGGCATTAGAAGAAGATAAAAAATGTATGTTACCAATTGAACCACATCTATTGCAGGATAAATCAATGCTAAAGTTTACATAGCTGGCCATATATGGATGTTAAATGTAACTTTATGGGTTGGTTATGTAGGCTTCCTCTAACCCATCACTTTCTACTACATATAATAATACGATTAAAATATATCCTTATATCCTTAACCAAAGTCTATCAGAATTCCAATTATTCTAATAAATGTTATACCCCTTGATCTTCAAGAATAGGACTTGGAAATATTGAAGTATAGATTAGCCATAATGTTTTACCTGAGTACCAAAACAATGAACTTATTAGCCAGCCCTACTCTGTTGTTTATGATTTTGTTGTCATGGTGAACTGATTGGGCTCATTGATTTGAGTTGAAAAATGAATGCTGTGCTCATGGAATGGCATGCTTTGATCAATAATAAATGATATCTGTGTCGCCTTAGACCACACCACTGCTGTCATCCTTACCTCCAAGTGTTTATTCAAATTGGATAATCATTGGATGCTGACAGCAGTCGCACCATTGGAAGACATATCTTGAACTGTATCCTACAAAAGCCTATTCCTGCTCTTTTCCCACGAGCCATCAAACACATTTGGTGTCATCATAGTGGTCTTTGACTTGTGGTCAGACTCGCTCAGGTGGAACAAACTTAATGTGCGCCTTTTTTCAATGCTGATTTGAATGTCATTAAGAAAACAGAGAAGTGTCAAAGATGTTTTTGTCGTAAACATCCTTTCTGAATGTAATCCTTGAAGTAATCATCTAGTTTTTCAAAAGTATCTGTAATCCGATTACAATTTTTATTGCTCATTATGTTACGGATTACAGTTACTGTGTTTTGTAATCCCTTACATGTAACGGACTCCCCAACCCCGGTTAAGAGGATGTTCAGACTGTTGGCTCATGGAGAGTCTATATTGAACTTCCCCAGATTTTCTCCTCCTCCCATACTTCAGTCCAACCTTGTGGGTTCAGTGGTATTGGTCTCACTCTCAGTGTCACACCCACACTGTTGAAAATGTACAGATAGATGGAGCAAGAGAGCGAGATAGAGGGTGTGTGTGTGTGAGAGAGGGAGAGAGAGAGAGAGAGGGTGTGTGTGTGTGAGAGAGGGAGAGAGAGAGAGAGAGGGTGTGTGTGTGTGAGAGAGGGAGATAGAGGGGTGTGTGTGTGAGAGAGAGGGAGATAGAGGGTGTGTGTGTGTGAGAGCGAGATAGAGGGTGTGTGTGTGTGAGAGAGGGAGATAGAGGGTGTGTGTGTGTGTGAGAGGGAGATAGAGGGTGTGTGTGTGTGTGTGGGGAGAGAGAGAGATAGAGGGTGTGTGTGTGTGTGTGTGTGTGAGAGGGAGATAGAGGGTGTGTGTGTGTGTGTGTGTGTGAGAGGGAGATAGAGGGTGTGTGTGTGTGTGAGAGGGGGAGAGAGAGAGAGAGAGAGAGAGAGAGAGAGAGCGAGATAGAGGGTGTGTGTGTGTGAGAGAGGGAGAGAGAGAGAGAGAGAAATGTTGCTGAGAGATGCGATGAGGATAGAGGGAGAGAAAGGAAAACCCTAAAACGTGACAGGGAGTGATGGCAGGCAAAGCATCAGATGGTGAAAAGAGAGGAAAACCTTTAAGCCACTCTCAGATTGTCACTGACAGCTGTTAACTGATAGCTGAGAGGAGCATATACAGGCAATTAGGGAGAGGTCGGAAAACACTCATAGTGGAAGAGAGAGACCGGCATGGAAATACTCATAGAGAAACAGTGATATGCAGTTCATTATTCCTAGTTGCTGTCATTATTATGTTGCTATACCATTCATCCAGGTAGGATCTTTCTGTCGCCGTGGCAATGGGGCAATGTAGGCATGGGCCTCCAAGTGCCAAGCCCTGTTGGCTGGTGATCTTCCTGGCGAGGGTAGGTGAGTTGGAGCTGGAGGGTGCATGCGGACAGGAAATGAGGCCACAAGCGAGGAATTATGGGATTGGCAAGCACCCCAAATCCACCGTAAATGAAAGAGTCTCAGAACAAAAGGGATGGTGTTGAAAAAGCCTGCATATTGTACGAATCTGTTCTGTGTGTTTCTGCCTAAGATCTGAGGTCTGTCTCTGATCTAAATAAATAATTTTATTTTACAACCCATTTATATTTCTCCCAAATGTTACTGTCATTTTATTTTTGTAAACATTGCTATACAATATCCAAATGTCCTTGTCCTTCATCGACTTTACTCATCTGTGGCATCCTTGTTCAAAGTAAAACCGTGTCAACAGAAGTACGCTGATCACATGCAGACACCTCCCACTATCCACCTGCAGAGGGCAGACTAACTCTACTGAGCAGAGACTGTGAATGGTTTTATACCATACATCTAATTTACAGCTGAGAGATTAGGGATAAGATTATCAGAGCTTCACGGTGTCATATAGTTCACATGCAGCCCATAGGTTTATGCTGTCTAATTCACAAGTGAATATGGCCTGAACATAGTTAATCTCAATGGTTTAACTAGCTCACTGATTACCTGTAAAATGCTTAAAAAACATTATTTATTTTTATAGTTAATCCTTACATGCAACATCTCATAATTCTTAAACAGTTCTCGGAAGTACTACACTGAGTAATGACTGTGTTAGTCTGTCCACACTCATGTTCATATACAATGTCATTGTCATGACCATCTCTAAACTATAGAGAGAGTCTGCTAAAGAGAGGGAGTTGATGAGGTTTGTTGAGTACATCCCTGCTGTGCTCTGTGCTCTGTGTATGTGTCTGTCTGTGGACTGGCTGTCTGTCACTTGCTGGTTACATTCTGTGTTGGCGTGTTGTGTTATTGGTTCAACACGTTATTACACAGACCTCAACAAACCACAGACGGACAGAGGGAGTGAGGGGCGAGAGAGGGGGGGTGAGAGAGAGGGTCAGAGAGGGGGAGAGAGGGAGGGGCTACAGAGAGGGGGAGAGAGGAAGAGGGCGGCAGGGTAGCTGGTTAGAGCGTTGGACTAGTAACCGGAAGGTTGTAAGTTCAAATCCCCGAGCTGACAAGGTACAAATCTGCCCTGAACAGGCAGTTAACCCACTGTTCCTAGGCCATCATTGAAAATAAGAATTGGTTCTTAACTGACTTGCCAAGTTGAATTAAGGTAAAATAAAAAAAGGAAGGGGGCGAGAGAGAGTGTCAGATGGCAGAGAGTGCACAAAGGGTGGGAGGAAAATTAAATCTGAGACTGATCAAATATAGATGAAAAGCAAGAAATCATAGGAAATATGAAAGAGCGAAAGTGTCCCAGTAAAAGGTACAGGTGTTTAACTCAGACATGAGGAGGGGTAGAAGGACTAGGATTATTATAAAACCTGTTATACCCTACATAGACAGAGAAATTCAACTATAAAGTTCAGGACTAGGATTATTATAAAACCGGTTATACCCTACATAGACAGAGAAATTCAACTATAAAGTTCAGGACTAGGATTATTATAAAACCGGTTATACCCTACATAGACAGAGAAATTCAACTATAAAGTTCAGGACTAGGATTATTATAAAACCGGTTATACCCTACATAGACAGAGAAATTCAACTATAAAGTTCAGGACTAGGATTATTATAAAACCGGTTATACCCTACATAGACAGAGAAATTCAACTATAAAGTTCAGGACTAGGATTATTATAAAACCGGTTATACCCTACATAGACAGAGAAATTCAACTATAAAGTTCAGGACTAGGATTATTATAAAACCG
The DNA here is from genome assembly GCF_018296145.1 of Oncorhynchus tshawytscha. Classification (NCBI taxonomy): domain Eukaryota; kingdom Metazoa; phylum Chordata; class Actinopteri; order Salmoniformes; family Salmonidae; genus Oncorhynchus; species Oncorhynchus tshawytscha. The sequence continues at coordinate 79,612,312 of NC_056437.1, forward strand.
GTTATACCCTACATAGACAGAGAAATTCAACTATAAAGTTCAGGACTAGGATTATTATAAAACCGGTTATACCCTACATAGACAGAGAATTTCAGCTATAAAGTTCAAGTATAGATTCCAAAAAAGAGAAGACAAACTGAGCTCAGAGTTGGTTGTGGATAATTAGTGGGGAGCCTATAGCCAAAGGAAGAGGAGAAAAGTACTGTTGTGTTGAGGCAGGAAAAAGAGAAAGAGAGAGAGAGAGTGAGTGAATAAGATAGAGAATTATTTATAGATGAGCAGACTGTTGCATTTAAGTCTTTGTGGTTATGCATAACAATAACTATGGGGATTTGGTTTGAGGACCTGCCTCTAAAACAGATTGCAAAGGGCAGAGTTTGCCTGTCCTCTGCTTTCATATCATTGCATTCAACACCCTTTTTTGAAAGCCATGATTCTGTATGTGAATGCGCAATTTTATGTACAGTACCAGTCAAACGTTTGGACACACTCATTAAAGGGTTTTTCTTTATTTTTTTATATTTTTTTTCTACATTGTAGAATTATAGTGAAGACATCAAGACTATGAAATCACACATATGGAATCATGTAGGGGAAGCCGGTTGAGAGAATGCCAAGAGTGTGCAAAGCTGTCATCAAAGCAATGGGTGGCTACTTAGAAGAATCTCAAATATAAAATATATTTAGATTTGTTTAACACTTATTTGTTTACCACATGATTCCATATGTGTTATTTCATAGTTTTGATGTCTTCACTATTATTCAACAATGTAGAAATAGTAAAATAAAAACCCTTGAATGAGTAGATGTCCAAACTTCTCCATTTCGTCTGTGTGCAGTGTGTGTCCATGTCTCTCTGTGTGTGTATTGTTCACATTTGACACCATATGTTATCCTGTCTTGTGTCAGTGTATCTCTGTTACAGTGAATGTGTGTGTTTGTGAATGTACCAAACGTGTGATTAAATCCATGTACAGGATGTGGTTAAATATTCTTGTGACTGTACTGTCTGTTTAGGTATTTGATATGTCTGAGTGTGTATGAAACCTCAAACTGCTGACAGGGTAGAATGAGTGTTGGCATTGTGCAGGACAGTTTGTTGGTATTGGCACTGAGGAAGTGTAGGGGGAACTGAGGCAAGAGAGACTGAGATGACTTAAAAGGAGAAAGTTGGATAGTGCTCTCAAACAAGGAATATTATCAGATTAAACTGTGGAATGCAGACAGAACTATACTCACACACACATACTGTACGCAAACATGCACACACACACTTTTCAAAGTATACCTCTCTCCTTGACTGACCCCACTAATTGATACATTTAACCTCATCCTCGAATTAACCGTAACAGCTTGCACATGTATCTTATACACAGACATGCTGTCTCGTTGTCAAATCCAAACCGTTGTCTAGCGAGCCCAAACAGCCAAGAACACAATATTCTGGTAAATATTATGAAAACAAGTATTATCATAATTGTTGACAAAGCTGCACAGAGATATTGCTGTAATAAAGTTTTTCCTCCTTGATTTGGTATAATTCACAAAGGGCGTATACAAGAGAATGTAGAGCAATTCATTTCAAAGGGAATGGCAGACAAAACACAATGAATTAATTCAGGAAATTATTATAATTGGTGTTTAAGTAATAACTTGTTGAGCAGTGGAGAGAGAGATGTTTGGATTTGGCAATGTTCAGCTAGCTGCCTGTTCCTCCTTCCCACTGACAGTTAGAGGAGACGTGTTTGTTGCTGAGATGTGGGACTGAATAAACATACTTTATTGGCTAAGGAAGAGGAGAAATAGCAAACATCAAAATAACAACTCTGGCATAACAAGTATCTGTCATGAATGCATATTCTACAAGAGCCAGCTGAAATGTTAAACCTGGAGAGCATATACTTTACAGTTCTGATGAATTGAAGAGGTAACTTACCTAACTTTCACTCCACCCTGCACAAGGCCCATGCAGGCTTGTCACAGGCCAGCTAGGGACTGGGACAGTAGTGGGACCATTGTTGGTTCATAGGGAGACGGTCTTAAGTAATGTCTGCATACGTCCAGTCTCATAACATCCCCCACTGGACAACGTATTTGGTGGAGCTACGGCATGATATCACACTGTTGTTTACTATTCGTATTTCCTCATTTTATTGAGTCATTTTCTAAATGTGTCTGCAGCTAAATGTGTCTACTGTCCTCTAATAACTTGAGACAGTGAATCATAGCAACGACTATTACAAAAATATGTTGGAAAAATAGCTGGAAAAACACAAATGTTGTGTTTGTGTGGGTTCTGTTTCTCCCACTAGCCAGCAAACCAGCTGATAGAGCCCCAAAGTACACCTATACCTGTTAGACAGCTTCAAATAGAGAGAGAAGACTGTCTTGAGTGTGAATGTTTAGGGACCTGTTGTTTTGGGTTACGTGTCAATATTTCCAGGCTCTCACTTTCTCCGTTTCTTTCCGTTTCCCGCCTACTCTAACTTTCTGCCTCTGTCTTTCTGTCTCTCCCCTAGATTTTTTTGAAAAAAATATCTACATCAAACAAGACTATCTTGGCATTGTAATGATGGGGCCGTGTTCCAAAGCTCTTAAATCAATATAAATATCAGTGAAAGCAGGACAAAAATAACATAAATACACACATATGCTCCCTCTCATGTTTGTCTTGTTGCATTCCTCTCTCTCTCTTATGATCCCTCTCCCTTTTCTTTCAGCCTCTCTCCTTCCTGTTGATGTTTGTAGAAGGAAACAGGATCTTTAATATTGCCATTAGATATTCAACTTCAGCACGACCGCTCATGCCCAGTGTTGTAACCCTAATATGACCACATCACTAACCCTGTATGAACCAGAGCACCAAATGTCTGTTTGACAACATGTGCCTACGCCCCTGCCTTAATTTTGACAGTGCCTTCTGAAAGTATTCATACCCCTTGACTTATTCTAAATTTGGTTGTGTTACAGCCTGACTTCAAAATTGATTAAATAGATGTTTTCTCTATCGCCGATCTACACACAATACCTCACAATGACAAAGTGAAATTTTTTTTAAATTTTTTAAAAAATTGGTTGAAATTAAAATGCAGAAATATTCCATTTATATAAGTATTCACACCCCTGAGTCAATAGTTTTTGGAAGCACCTTTGGCAGCGATTACAGCTGTGAGTCTTTCTGGGTAAGTCTCTATTAAGTGTGTTTCACACTTGGTCCCTTTCAGCCAATTTTTGTGAACTTAGTGCAGTTTGCTTAACTTTGTGTGCAGTGCAAACACTCCAAAGGAACTCAGACCACTCAAATGAGCCCCTGAAGAGAACCGAACTGAGACCACCTCGAGATGTGGTCTGAGTTTGGTTCGCTTGAATTCCGTGGTCCGGTTCCCTTTTTTAGGGAAATGTGAACACAAAGCTCCACAGGTTCGCTTGTAATTATTCCCGCACCACACACTAACCTACCATGCCATAGACACACAATGGTGCCACAAAAAAAGAAAATAATGATGCGCGGAAAAAACGTATTCTGTTTTTGGATATTGCTTAGCGATTGTCAAGGATACACAGACATTCCAAAATATGTGTGGAGTTTTTAGTTCAGATGATTTGTTTTGACTATATGATCTGTAGGTTAAGAGAGCTTCATAAACTGTTTGTTTGGGTTTGAATTGTGTGAGAAGACAAAAACATAGGGTATGAAATCTATTCTAGCTCTTAAAGGGACAGCAGCCTACATTGCGTGTACATTTTTAATTATAGTGTTATTTAATCTGCATGTATTATTCTGCTATTTATTCTGTTATCAATAATATTTGCATATTAATAGTATGTTCTGATTACACCTATTATGTCTCACCTTTTAACTATATGCAATCTATTAGCTTCCAAAATGAAAGTAGGTATATGGTAGAGTAGATCTAGCTGTCCGATAACACATTCTGATGGAATGGCTTATCCTGCACAGTGCATTGGGGGAATGTTGGAAAAAGATCTTGGTTCCTTTCTAAACATAGCAATGAGAATGCAAAGAGGATTTGGATCACAAAATAGGTGAAGTGAACAGGCAAAATAGTTCAAATCAAATGTAATTGGTCACATACACATGGTTAGCAGATGTTAATGCAAGTGTAGCGAAATGTTTGTGCTTCTAGTTCCGACAGTGCAGTAATATCTAACAAGTAATCTAACAATTCTCCAACAACTACCTAATACACACAAATCTAAAGGGATGAAATAAGACTATGTACATATAAATATATGGATGAGCGATGGCCGAGCGGCATAGGCAAGATGAAATAGATGGTACAAGATACCGTATATACATATGAGATGAGTAATGTCATATATGTAAACATTGTTAAAGTGGCATCGTTTAAAGTGACTAGTGAGTCTTTATGTTTGCAGCAGCCTCTCTGAGTTAGTGATGGCTGTTTAACAGTCTGATGGCCTTGAGATAGAAGCTGTTTTTCAGTCTCTCGGCCCCAGCTTTGATGCACCTGTATTGACCTCGCCTTCTGGATGGTAGCGGGGTGAACAGGCAGTGAACAGGCAGCTGAGTCCTCATTCAAAGGCAAGGGCAGTGTGAATACAACGAGAACTGAGATCTAGCTTTTTTTTTACCACAGAGTTCACTTTAAAGAGGACTGAGATAGGTTATTTTAAAGGGGACTATATGTGAAAACCCTAATAAGAGATTTCCACACCTGGATTGTGCAACGTTTGCCCAAATTTATTTTCAAACTATTTCAAGCTCTGCCAAATTGGTTGTTCATCATTGCTAGACAACCATTTCCAGGTCTTGCCATAGATTTTCAAGTAGAATTAAGTCAAATCCGGAACATTCACTATCTTCTTGGAAAGCAACTCCAGTGTAGATTTGGCTTGATTTAGGTTATTGTCTTTCTGAAAGGTGAATTGTTGGAAAGCAGACTGAACCAGGTTTTCTTTTTGGATTTTGCATGTGCTTGTTCTGTTTCTTTTTTATCCTGAAAAACTCCCCAGTTCTGAACGATTAGAAGCATACCCATAAGATGATGCAGCCATCACTATGCTTGAAAATATGGAGAGTGGTACTCAGTAATGTGCCACATTGTCTTGCAAACAGGATGCATGTTTTGGAATATTTGTGTTCTGTACAAGCTTCCTTCTTTTCACTTTGTCAATCAGGTTAGTATTGTGGAGTGACTACAATGTTGTTGATCCATCCTCAGTTACTCCTATCACAGCCATTAAACTCTGTAACTGTTTTAAAGTTACAATTGGCCTAATGGTGAAATCCCCAGACGGTTTCCTTCCCCTCTGGCAACTGAGTTAGGAAGGATGCCCGTATCTTTGTAGTGACTGGGTGTATGGACACACCATCCAAAGTGTAATTAATAACTTCACCATGCTCAAAGGGATATTCACAAATACAGTGCCTTGCGAAAGTATTCGGCCCCCTTGAACTTTGCGACCTTTTGCCACATTTCAGGCTTCAAACATAAAGATATAAAACTGTATTTTTTTGTGAAGAATCAACAACAAGTGGGACACAATCATGAAGTGGAACGACATTTATTGGATATTTCAAACTTTTTTAACAAATCAAAAACTGAAAAATTGGGCGTGCAAAATTATTCAGCCCCTTTACTTTCAGTGCAGCAAACTCTCTCCAGAAGTTCAGTGAGGATCTCTGAATGATCCAATGTTGACCTAAATGACTAATGATGATAAATACAATCCACCTGTGTGTAATCAAGTCTCCGTATAAATGCATCTGCACTGTGATAGTCTCAGAGGTCCGTTAAAAGCGCAGAGAGCATCATGAAGAACAAGGAACACACCAGGCAGGTCCGAGATACTGTTGTGAAGAAGTTTAAAGCCGGATTTGGATACAAAAAGATTTCCCAAGCTTTAAACATCCCAAGGAGCACTGTGCAAGCGATAATATTGAAATGGAAGGAGTATCAGACCACTGCAAATCTACCAAGACCTGGCCATCCCTCTAAACTTTCAGCTCATACAAGGAGAAGACTGATCAGAGATGCAGCCAAGAGGCCCATGATCACTCTGGATGAACTGCAGAGATCTACAGCTGAGGTGGGAGACTCTGTCCATAGGACAACAATCAGTCGTATATTGCACAAATCTGGCCTTTATGGAAGTGTGGCAAGAAGAAAGCCATTTCTTAAAGATATCCATAAAAAGTGTTGTTTAAAGTTTGCCACAAGCCACCTGGGAGACACACCAAACATGTGGAAGAAGGTGCTCTGGTCAGATGAAACCAAAATTGAACTTTTTGGCAACAATGCAAAACGTTATGTTTGGCGTAAAAGCAACACAGCTCATCACCCTGAACACACCATCCCCACTGTCAAACATGGTGGTGGCAGCATCATGGTTTGGGCCTGCTTTTCTTCAGCAGGGACAGGGAAGATGGTTAAAATTGATGGGAAGATGGATGGAGCCAAATACAGGACCATTCTGGAAGAAAACCTGATGGAGTCTGCAAAAGACCTGAGACCTGGACGGAGATGTGTCTTCCAACAAGACAATGATCCAAAACATAAAGCAAAATCTACAATGGAATGGTTCAATCATAAACATATCCAGGTGTTAGAATGGCCAAGTCAAAGTCCAGACCTGAATCCAATCGACAATCTGTGGAAAGAACTGAAAACTGCTGTTCACAAAGGCTCTCCATCCAACCTCACTGAGCTCGAGCTGTTTTGCAAGGAGGAATGGGAAAAAAATTCAGTCTCTCGATGTGCAAAACTGATAGAGACATACCCCAAGCGACTTACAGCTGTAATCGCAGCAAAAGGTGGCGCTACAAAGTATTAACTTAAGGGGGCTGAATAATTTTGCACGCCCAATTTTTCAGTTTTTGATTTGTTAAAAAAGTTTGAAATATCCAATAAATGTCGTTCCACTTCATGATTGTGTCCCACTTGATGTTGATTCTTCACAAAAAAATACAGTTTTATATCTTTATGTTTGAAGCCTGAAATGTGGCAAAAGGTCACAAAGTTCAAGGGGGCCGAATACTTTCGCAAGGCACTGTATGTGCCCTTCTTTGTGAGGCATTGGAAAAAACGTCCCTGGTCTTTGTGGTTGAACCGGTGTTTGAAACTCACTGCTCGACTGAGGGACCTTTACAGATAATTGTATGTGTGAGATGAAGAGATGAGGTAGTCATTCAAAAACCATGTTAAACACTATTATTGCACACAGAGTGAGTCCATACAACTTATTACATGATTGTTAAGCACATTTTTATTCCTGAACCTATTTAGGTGTAGTTATTGACTCAAGACATTTCAGCTAGTTTTTTAAATTGATTTGTAAACTTTTTCGAAAAACATAATTCCACTTTGACATCATGGGTATGGTGTGTAGGCCACTGACAAAACATCTACATTTGATACATTTTAAAATTCAGGCTGTAACACAATCACATGTGGGAAAAGTCAAAGGGTGTGAATACTTTCTGAAGGCACTGTATCCGCCTTGCTCTTCACCTTCTGTTTGTTTCCCTTTGGGCAGGTCTGGTTTCACTGAGTTATTCCTAGAACATTCCAACTTAAGTGAGGTTACATAAGGAAACCTTAAGTGAGGTTACATAAGGGAACCTTAAGTGAGATTGCATAAGGGAACCTTAAGTGAGATTGCATAAGGAAACCTTAAGTGAGATTGCATAAGGGATTTGTATTCTCATCTGAGATTAAATCTAAAGAGGTTATTACATACAACTGTAGAACTATACTCAAATAGCCCTAGATATATGATTAGTATAATAAATGCATCACCCCACTATGCAGTTAAGAACACTGTTTTGGCAGTCAAAAACATGAAAGGACAAGGACTGGCACTACAGTGAAAGTTCTACATGACATTTTTGTGAAGTGTTGATGATAAATAGTGGAGTTTGGAGTTTGTATTCTACTTGCTCTTTTCATACCATGCTGTCATGTTGGTAAACAGCAGTAAATATTGTCAGGTAGCTGTGATAGAGCAGGTAACTCCGCTACTGGCCTTCCTCTCTATTCCTCTCCTCCATACCTCTCTCGTTCTCTGTTTACACCCTCTCTGTTTTGCTTCATTCCACTCCACCTTTCCATAATCTGTTTTTCAGCTAACGTGTGAGTATGTTTATAGAAGAGAGAGGGAGAGAGTGAGTTAAGTGTGGTCTGATTGAGGAGGTGGAATGGGCTGATAGAAAGAAGAAGGGAGGAGAAAGAGAGAGGGAGGGCTGAGAAAGAGGGAGTAGGGGGAAACAGACGGGTGGGGGGAGAAGAGGTATAAAAGTATAAAAGCCTTGCTAAACAGAATAAAGAAATATCCCCAGAGAGAGAGAGGGATTCTGAAAGAGACTTTACCAGAGAGTTGACACCATAACTATCTTCTTAGGGTAAGTACAACTATCTCATAGCTACATAACAATATACTATCCACAATATATTAAAAACAAGATATACATTTGATATAGGTAACTTTGACTTAACTCTAACAGAAATCCCATAAAGGAGGTTAATGTTTAGGTGTAAATATTGGCTGTCACTTTTTGCAGCCGAGAATGAAGTGTAACTAACAAAACAAACAGACTTGGATCCATTAAAACAGTGATCCAGTGAGATGCATGGGGACAGCCTTCAGTTTGTTTGATGTGCTACTGAGTGCTGAGTGAATAGGGGTCATTAGCCTGGTGGTGCAGTTCTGTGGGTTAGTAGCATCCTGCATGGTAAAGTTTTTTTTCCAGTGAGGTGAGCACATTCTGGCCTGGGGGGGGGTCTCAGGGCCTGCTGTGTGTTCGTCAGGCTGCAGACGATGCTGTCAGCACCTCACTAACACAAACACACCCACTCATTGATATCCTCGTAACCCTTTTGCCTGTAAGGTCTGTGAGCTCCCTCCCTGTGGGCCAGCTGTGCCCCATGCCTGGGGGGTGACATGTGCCATTGGGTATGTAAAGGAGGGGCGTTGTACCAGGTTGTCATCCTACCCTATAAACACATGAGGCGACAGAGAGGGTCTGCCATGGGGCACATGGATGTGGGTGAATGTGGGGGTTTTTGTTCGCAAGGTTGGGGTCTTGTTGACTATTTGTACAGGTGTCAAAAACGTGGCAAAGTGTGTGTGTGTGTGTGTGTGTGTGTGTGTGTGTGTGTGTGTGTGTGTGTGTGTGTGTGTGTGTGTGTGTGTGTGTGTGTGTGTGTGTGTGTGCGTGCGTGCGTGCGTGTGTGTGTGTGTGTGTGGGGACGTGGTTTAGGGTTAGGTTTAGGGTTAAGGTTAGGTTTTTTGGTTAAGATTAGGTGTGTGTGTGTGTGTGTGTGTGTCACTGCTCCATTGCTGCCAGCACTATGACTGTTTTTCTCCCTCCCCCATCATTCAGCAATGGCACTGACTAGTTACTACAGTATACCCATATACAGCGCCGTGAAAAAGTATTTGCCCCCTTTCTGATTTTCTCTATTTTTGCATATTTTTGATACTGAATGTTATCAGATCTTACCAAAACCTAATATTCGATAAAAAGAAGTTTACAAATACCAGTTTATACCAGTTTAATGGAAGTATATATGGAGATAGTTTAGTGCCTAAAATAAGGGGATAAATAAAAATGGTTTCCTGATACTTTTTATATCTCTCAGCTATAGGACAGACACTTCAGAACAAACTTCCTTTAGATGATTTTTGGGGGGACTATATGTTGTTCCATGTAGTGAATCTGTTATTCAATGTGTTTCTAATGGCTAATAGCAGTAATGACACATTAAATGTTTCATCCAATAATTTTATATATTTCTTTGATACCTAAGGGTTTTTAAAATTCAAAATCAAAGCTAAATAATCCTTAGTATGGTCATCTTAAAACAATTCATAAGTTAGCTTAGAACCCCCTGGCTTAAACAGGGCTTAAATTCGAATAAAATGGTTTTCAAGCATGAACTGCTCGTTTCAAGTCCTCGTTTCAGATCTTCAACAGATGGGACCCATCCAAAACGTTGACTCAGGTTTTCCAAAAAAACACCTGGAAGCACCTGGATGATCATCAAGAATCTTGGAAGAATGTTCTATGGACAGATGAGTCAAATGTATAACCTTTTGGATGACATGGGTGCCATTATGCCTGGCGAAAACCAAACACTGCATTCCACAGTAAGAACCTCATACCAACGGTCAAGCATGGTGGTGGTAGTGTGATGGTTCAGGGATGCTTTGCTGCCTCAGGACCTGGACGACTTGCCTTAATAGAAGGAACTATAAATTCTGCTCAGAGAATTCTACAGGAGACTGTCAGGCCATCCATCTGTGAGCTGAAGCTGAAGTGCAGCTGGGTCATGAAGCAAGACAATAATCCAAAACACACAATCAAGTCTACATGAAAATGGCTAAAAAGCAACGAATTTTAAGTTTTGGAATGGCCTAGTCAAAGTCCAGACCTAATTCCAATTGAGATGTTGTGGCAGGACTTAAAACGAACAGTTTATGCTTGAAAACCCACAAATGTTGCTGAGTTAAAGCAGTTCTGCATGGAAGAGTGGGCCAAAATTCCTCCACTGCGATGTGAGAGACTGATCAACAACTACAGGAAGCATTTGGTGGGAGTCATTGCAGCTCAAAGTGGCACAACCAGTTGTTGAGTGTATGGGGGCAATTACTTTTTTTACACAGGAGCATTGGGTGTTGCATAACTTTATTTATGAAATAAATTAAACAAGTATGTAATTGTTTTGTTATTTGTTCACTCAGGTTGCCTTTATCTAATATTAGGTTTTGGTTGAAGACCTGATAACATTCAGTATCAGAAATTACTAGAGAACATGAGAAAGGGGGTAAATGCTTTTTCACAGCACTGTACGCCCATAGAAACCCTGTACTTTCCTGTCTGTACATCACAAGGGACCCTAAAATCCAGTCATACAAAAATAACATTGGTTTTGGGAATATGTTTGTTTGCCCTCTACTCTGGAAATACATAAATGTATAGGCCTAGATATTATTATTTTTGTTGACATTGAGAAATAGTGTGTAGTCAATGGATTTATGGCTGCATTAACATGTACATGAACCCACATACAGACCCATGTAGACTCTTTACCATCAGTTCACTTGTTTTATAGCTGTCACAGTCCCTAACGTACAGTAATGTCATGCACTCCCTCCATGCCACATATGACACATTTTAACATCAGTCTTCTCTCCAGCAGACCAAGAGACCGACAGACAGCCAGATTGAGGATGAGGACTCTCCTCCAGTGTGTGGCCCTGTCTGTCACCATCTCTCTCTGCGTCTGCTACGGTACATTTCTACAAATCAACGCTACGTCAATTCAGAATCTTTTCAGTAAAACCTGGTGATCTACAGTGATAAGTCACGGATAACTTTCCCCTTCTTTTCCACAGATTCTCAAGAAAGCACAGAATCCTTTGAAGGTGATCGACCTTCAGATTCTTATGGCAGTAAAACATTCCCACACATTTGATGTATTATAAAAACACTTATATTTGTAAATTTGTAAAAATATTATTTCATCTGATTTAGAATTCCAGACCAATTAGGCCATTCAGTGAATTCAATATGATTTTGCCACTGAAATCTGTATGCCCGCCCCTGTTGAGATGGGGATAATTTCTTCTAATAAAATGGTTTTATTTAATTCCATTACATTCCAGATGTGTTTGTCAGTCCATACCGAGCCAACTCATTCATCAACCCACAGAGTCCACAGAGGGGAAGTGCCTACAACACTCCATCAAGAGGCAGCACTTACAGGAGGTACCACACACAATACCCCATAATGTCAAAGCTGAATCAATAACTATTCAACCCCTTGTTATGTTAAGCCTAAATAAGTTTAGGAGTAAAAATGTGCTAAGAAAAGCCACATAATAAGTTTCATGGACTCACTCTGTGTACGATAATAGGTTTTAACATGATTTTTGAATGACTACCTCATCTCCTCACCTCACCTCACACATACAATTATCTGTAAGGTCCCTCAGTCGAGCAGGGAATTTCAAACACAGATTAAACCACAAAGATCAGGGAGGTTTTCCAATGCCTCACAAAGAAGGGCACATATTGGTAGTTTTTTAAAAGTTTTTTAAATCACACATTCAATATCCCTTTGAGCATGGTGAAGTTATTAATTACACTTTGGATGGTGTATCAATACACCCAGTCACCACAAAAGATACAGGCGTCCTTCCTAACTCAGTTGCCGGAGAGGAAGGAAACCGCTCAGGGATTTCACCATTAGGCCAATGGTAACTTTAAAACAGTTACAGGGTTTAATGGCTGTGATAGGAGTAACTGAGGATGGATCAACAACATTGTAGTTACTCCACAATACTAACCTAATTGACAAAGCGAAAAGAAGGAAGTCTGTACAGAACACAAATATTCCACAACATACATCCTGTTTGCAAGGCACTAAAGTAAAACTGCAAAACAAAGCAATTAACTGTTTGTCATGAATACATAGTGTTATTTTGGGGGCAAATCCAATACAACACATTACTGAGTACCACTCTCTGTATTTTCAAGTATAGTGGTGGCTGCATCATGTTATGGGTATGCATGTATTAAGGACTGGGGAGTTTTTCAGGATAAAACATTTACGGAATGGAGCTAAGTACAGGAAAAAAAATCCTAGAGGAAAACCTGGTTCAGTCGGCTTTCCACCAGACACTGAGAGATTAATTCACCTTTCAGCAGGACAATAACCTAAAACACAAGGCCAAATCTACACGGGAGTTGCTTACCAAGAAGACCGTGAATGTTCCTGAGTGACCGAGTTACAGTTTTGTCTTAAATCTGCTTGAAAATCTATGGCCAGACTTGAAAATGGTTGTCTAGCAATGATCAATAACTCTTTTGACAGTGCTTGAAGAATTTTGAAAATAATAATGGGCAAATATTGTACAATCCAGGTGTACAAAGCTCTTACACGGAACTCAAACAGGCTGTGCGTGTGCGCCATCGTGCGCTATCGTGAATACATTTATTTTGTTCCCCTACACCAAACGCGATCACGACACGCAGGTTAAAATATCAAAACAAACTCTGAAACAATTACATTAATTTGGGGACAGGTCAAAAAGCATTAAACATGTATGGCAATTTAGCTAGTTAGCTTGCACTTGCTAGCTAATTTGTACTATTTAGCTAGCTTGCTGTTGCTAGCTAATTTGTCCTGGGATATAAACATTGAGTTGTTATTTTACCTGAACTGCACAAGGTCCTCTACTCTGACAAATGAATCCACACATGAATCGTTTCTAGTCATCTCTCCTCCTTCCAGGCTTTTTCATCGTTGAACTTATATGGTGATTGCATCTAAACTTTCATAGTTTTACCACGACTACCGGCAAAACAGTTAGTCTTTCAATCACCCACGTGGGTATAACCAAAGAGGAGAAGGCACGTGGGTACCTGCTTCTATAAACCAATGAGGAGATAGGAGAGGCAGAACTTTCAGCGTGATCTGGGCCAGAAATAGGAATGGCTTCCATTTTAGCCCTTGGTAACGCAGACGCTTGTTGGCGCGTGCGAGCAGTGTGGGTGCAATAATTGAATAACATGGATTTGTACATTTATTTTGCGAACATATATTACACAACATATATAACATAACATATATTGGCTCAAGGGTGTGAATGCTTATGTAAATGGTTATTTTTGTATTTAAATATCAATACATTTGCTAACATTTCTAAAAACATGTTTTTAGAAAAAATATCAATTTAAACCATTTACAATTCTGTCTGTAACATAACAAAATGTGTAAAAAGTCAAGGAATATGAATACTTTCTGAAGGCACTGTAGGCCTCTGTGTTCTTTGTTTATCTGTGTTTCATAATGGTTGACTGTGATTGTAGTTGACTTGTGTCTGTGTTTCAGAACAATGAAGTCTCCAGCGGAGAGGCGCACAGAGACATGTGAGGACTACTCTCCCTGTCGCTTCTTTGCCCATCACTATGGTTACCAGCTGGCCTATCAGAGATATTTTAGAGCCAGGAACCCAGGCACAACGGGGACCCGTGGATTCTGAGTCCCTGTCCATCTTATCATAGCAATTATTCCTGCTATTGATTTACTGTACGCTCATTCAACACACTCTGACATTACGTAACAGGATATTGGTTCGGTGATGTAACAGTGAAAGAGATGTGACAAATATATGAAAACATATCAGTAAATCAATTACGTATATAGTGATCCAATAATCTTGCGCATTTATATAATTCAAGCGCCATTTATTGTATAACTTTATAGCCTACTCACAATCACCACACCCTCAAAGAATAACTGCTTTCAGAAATCTGTGTTTGTGAAGATTAGCTTCACACCCACCTCCATTGTTCCCTTTTTCCATCCACACTAAGACAACAGTCTCTGTCTAACCCATATGTATTTATATGTATTAAAAAGTGGTTTTGAAGAGTTTCTTACATTCATTGTCTAAATCCTATGGTGTCACGATATTCCTCAGAGGGGCTTAGTAACCTTACTTGTGGGCTATAGAATTCCACCTCATTTGGTTCCACGTGTTGCCAAATTTCAGTTGAATATGATTTTGAATTGGGAGCAGATGTGTGGACGCTAATAGCTGTCCCAGTTTGACCAGTGTGGTAGCAACAAATCAGAAAAATGTAGTGTGGAAACAATAAAAGCCAAGGGAAGCTACATTTTTGCACCAGCATGACAAAGTTTGCACCTGTTTTTAAACTGTAAGTGTAAATTATGTTCAAAGTCAGTTACTATTTGTTTGATAATCCAGTAGTTTGTATGGCCTCATCTTCCACTTTTGGAATGTAAATGTATATATTTTTGGTATTTTTTCCCCTAACTTTTGTAAATGGGAGCATCAATGGTATCAATAGAAAATACTAATTCCCAGGTCACATACAAAAAATAAGTAGTCAGCTGGTCACTGGTTTTGTTGACAAGATGCAGCTCCTTTACCGTACCATAAGAACCAGAGGTCACCTGAACACAGTGAATGTCAGTCTCTAGAAGATGAGAGAGACACAAGCATCACACTGGATCTGGTCATGGCACACCCACGAACAGTGGTGTAAAGTACTTAAGTAAAAATATTTTCAAGTACTGCTTATGTCATTTTTGGGGGGGTATCTGTACTTTACTATTTATATTATTTTATATTATTTATATTATTTTATTTTATTTACCTCACTATATTCCTGTAGAAAATATTGTTATTTTTACTCCATACATTTTCCCTGACAACCCAAAGTCCTCCCTACATTTTCAATGCGTGAAATTCACGCACTTATCAAGAGAACACATGGCCATCCCTACTGCCTATGGTCTGACGGAC
Source organism: Oncorhynchus tshawytscha (assembly GCF_018296145.1). NCBI lineage: Eukaryota > Metazoa > Chordata > Actinopteri > Salmoniformes > Salmonidae > Oncorhynchus > Oncorhynchus tshawytscha. The sequence goes on from NC_056437.1 coordinate 79,627,636, forward strand.
TCACTAAACACAAATGCATCTTTTGTAAATAATGTCTGAGATTTGGAGTGTGCCCCTGACTATCCGTACATTTAAAAAATAAGAACATGGTGCCTTCCGCTTTGCTTATTATAAGGAATTTAAAATTATTTATCATTTTACTTTTGATACTTAAGTATATTTTAGCAATTCAATTTACTTTTGATACTTAAGTACATTTAAAACCAGATACTTTTAGACTTTTACTCAAGTAGTATTTTACTGGGTGACTTTCACCTAAGTAACTTTCTATTAAGGTATCTAACCTTTTACTCAAGTGTGACAATTGGGTACTTTTTCCACCACTGCCCACGAACGGGCAGTCACATTGATGTTTTTTTTGTGATTCCGCAGAACCAAAATGTTCATAATGAAGGCTTTGCTAGGATAGATTTCTGAACTTTGTCTCTATATGGAGGAACGACATCAGCACTTACACAGACGCTGAAATTACACCCCACATTGTCAAGGCCCAGAAGTCCGACTTGGAAAGAAACTGAGAGAGCAAAATATAGAGGGACATTTCCCTTAAGGGTGAGGTCTTTCAATAAGGTCTTTACACACCCCTTAAGGGTGAGGTCTCTACATTATGCAATGCTGTCAAGCAATAATGTGCTACTTAAGAAGTTGAACATGAGTTGGGAAAAGGCAACAAGTAATAGAATAGAATGGTGCAAAATAGAATATAATGGAGCAGAATAGAATCGAATGAAGCAGAATAGAATATAATGGAGCAGAATAGAATCGAATGAAGCAGAATAGAATATAATGGAGCAGAATAGAATCGAATGAAGCAGAATAGAAAATAATGGAGCAGAATAGAATGGAGCCGAATAGAATAGAATTTTGTTCTACTTTAGTAGTTGAACAATTTATGTGTTTTAGTTTTTATATGCCTATCAATGCTCCATACAGGCACTGGATATACCATAATATGTGTATTACTGGTGAATGAATGTACAATCAACAATCAATCTAAAAATTGCTTTCAGTTTCTTCATATAGGAAATCACTGTGGTTTGTTATAAAAAAGCAAAACCTCTGATCAAAAGTCTGTCACATAATGACGGATGTCGGTTTCTCGTCTTGTTCGATTAGTATCATATGGTTTTATCAACCAGTAGTTAGTTAGTGGTTTGAATAGGATGTCGTGTGGGCATGCTTTAAAACTCGGACCTCTTGAGGTTGTCTGGTGGTACTGCAAATTTAAAGGAGTGTTGTCTTTATACAGTGGGGTCCGAAATTATTGACACCCTTGATAAAGATGAGCAAAAATGACTGTATAAAATAAATAATTCAAATACTGAGCTATATTGTATGCAACAAAAAAAAAGGGACATTTTTTAGCAATTACATTTACTTTTGATACTTAAGTATATTTAAAACCAAATACTTTTGTATTTGTAGTATTTTACTGGATATCTTTCACTTTTACTTTAGTCATTTTCTATTAAGATATCTCTACTTGTACTCAAGTATTACGATTAGGTACGTTTTCCACCACTGTGTATTAGTATAAAATAATACCATTTCAACATTTTTGGAGCATACAATTTAACTCAGTAATATAATTATTTAATTTCCACATTTTTGGAGCATACCATTTAACTCAGTAATATAATTATTTAATTTCCACATTTTTGGAGCATACCATTTAACTCAGTAAAATAATGATTTAATTTCCACATTTTTGGAGCATACCATTTAACTCTGTAAAATAATGATTTAATTTCCACATTTTTGGAGCCTACAATTTAACTCTGTAAAATAATTATTCATTTCATCTTCATCAAGGGTGTACATTTCGGCCCCCACTGTAGGTGTGGGAATTATTAGAGACATGTACATATGTTTTTACAACAGTTAAATATAAAAGGTGTCATACTATTTTTTCATGGGGTTTAAAAAATAATAATAATAATTTTAAAGCATGACCTCACCAAAAAATATGATGAAGCATAAATGTAGAATGTTTTTTCGAATGTTTAGAATATATGCAACAATTATTTGAGAATTCAGGGTGTGTGTGTGTGTGCGTGTGCGTGTGCGCGTGTGTGTGTGTGTGTATCTGTTCAAGGTGCCAGTGTACATTTGCTGTTGCTTGTGGGTGTATGATACATGATTCCTCAACCAATCACAACTCAAGATATTGTGAGGGTCATAACTATAAACTGAGTGTGTGTTCATGTACTGGTGAGAGAGACAAGGCAAGACAGAACAGTCTAAGTCTCATACTTGTTGATCGTCCAGATCGTGAACCAACAGCAAAGAGAAAGATGAAGACCTTGGCCATCCTTGACCTCTCTGCTCTGGCATGTGTGTGCCACTCTATTGGAGGTAAGAGCAGAGATAGAGCGACAGCGTTAAGTCAAGGTTTTGCACCTGTGCAAAATGTGCAACTCTTTTTAGGATTTCAGCATAAATGGAATAAGGAAAATAATCAAATAAATAATTAAACTTCATATAAATGTTAAAGAATAAATAAAACATGTAAACAATTTATAATGTTGTAGTTGTGTTTTCAGATCGAGATGATTAATCATGTACAATAGTGTTTCCTGTCTACATAGACTCCTCTACCCCTACTGCCTCAAAGCCTGCTAGTGAGAAAAGAGTGGGTAAGAAACAACACTAGGATAATTAGTACCAGAATGGCAGGGGTCTGATTGTGTGTACTGTAATGTTGATGACCAGTCGTAGATGCACTGAACATGGTTATTCTAAGTGCAGTGGGATTACACTTGTTTATATTTCTCTCGTTTTAAAAAGTGAATATGTTCTATGACCTTACAGGTGTGTTTGTTAAGAAGGACCTGGCCTCCACTTTGGTGCGACAGAAAAGAGACGGCACTGCCCTTGCAGACTTGTCCCTGACTCAGCTGGAGTGGTACAGTACTGTTCTGTAGTCCCCTGTCTGTCATCTGATAGCCTGGCACACAAGGTTGTTTTTCTACAAGGTGTCATAAGTTGTGTGAAGTTGACTGGATGTAATTTGGGTGGTGGACCATTCTTAATAAACACTGGAAACTATTGAGTGTAAAAACAACAACAGTGTTGACGTTCTTGACACAGACCGGTGTGCCTGGCACCTACTACCGTACCCTGTTCAAACCCTCTGAATTTCACACTTACACAATCCATGTCTCAATTGTCTCAAGGCTTACAAATCCCTCTTTAACCTGTATCCTCCTCTTCATCTACACTGACTGAAGTGGCTTTAACAAGTGACATCAGTAAGGGATCATAGCTCTCACCTGGATTCACCTGGTCAGTCTATGTCATGGAAAGAGCAGGTGTTCTTAATGTTTTGTACACTCAGTGTATGTGTTTTGCTGTTAATCAATGTTTGTATAGGAACAAGCATCATTTCCACTTAATTTAAGATTAATTTAAGATGAAATGTGCACAAATATTCAGGGAATTTCCTGTTGTTATGGAGTGAAATGTTAATTATATAAGCCTCTTTCTTCACACTGGATAGTATCTAGATGTTCATCTATGTTGTTTCCCCCCCCTTTCTTCTTTCACCTCTTCCTCTTATTTTATGGAAACTGCCCAACCCCTTCATTCCCAGTCTGAGGGAGGTGTGTGAGCTTAACTACTGGTGTGAGAACCTGATGGACACAGCTGGGATCATTGCTGCCTACACCGAATTCTATGGACCAATCCCATACTAGATGTCAACCCACTCCACAAACCAACTTCCATTCTGCAAGGCTTTTTGGAGAGAAGTAGGTGTAATGTTCTGAGGGTGAAACATCTGATTAAATCTAAACAAATGAAGTATAAATTGATACGGTGTTAGAGGGAGAGCGAGGGAGAAAGAGAGAAAGAGAACAAAGGGAAGTTATCAAGAGAACTATTTCGTAATATTCTGTAGTGTAGCATGGTCAACAAAAATATCTAAACAATGTCTTTCATAAAATGATTTCATATTACATAACAATATTCTAACAATGTTATAACATGATACATTGTGCGAGATCTGTCATTTCCTAAAGAGAACAAATGAGAAACAGATTAGGCTACACACTAATGGAGACCTGAACAAATGCCCTCTGTGGTATCAAAGGCTGGTAAAGACCTTGATACAACTATAGTGGAGCAAACAGTTCCATTGGCTTGACATTGCTGACTTTGTTTATTGAAATATTGAAAGAGCAAAGTTACATGTACAGATCTTCAGCACCTTCATGAATATAAAACATCTATGACAGCTGAAAACATTTAGACTACATTGCATTTTATATTGCGTGAACAAACATATCTATCTACCTGTTCAATTGCATAAATGTTCCCAATGCTGGGGCATTTAACTTGGTCATCACTGCCAATGTTCGTATTGACAGTTGAAGTCGGAAGTTTACAAACACTTTGTTTGGCGTCAATAAAACTTGTTTTTTCCACCACTCCACAAATTTATTGTTAACAAACTATAGTTTTGGCAAGTCGGTTAGGACATCTACTTTGTGAGTTTGACACAAGTCATTTTTCCAACAACTGTTTACATACAGATTATTTCACTTATATTTCACTGTATCACAATTCCAGTTGGTCAGAAGTTTACATACACTAAGTTGACTGTGCCTTTAAACAGCTTGGACAATTCCAGAAAATGATGTCATGGCATTAGAAGCTTCTGATAGGCTAATTGACATCATTGGAGTCAATTGGAGGTGTACCTGTGGATGTATTTCAATGCTTACCTTCAAACTCAGTGCCTCTTTGCTTGACATGATGGGAAAATCTAAAGAAATCAGCCAAGACCTCAGAAAACAAATGGTAGACCTCCAGAAGTCTGGTTCATCCTTGGGAGAAATTTCCAAACTCCTGAACGTACCACGTTCATCTGTACAAACAATAGTACACAAGTATAAACACCATGGGACCACGCAGCCGCCATACCGCTCAGGAAGGAGACATGTTCTGTTTCCTAGAGATGAACGTACTTTGGTGCGAAAAGTGCAAATCAATCCCAGAACAACAGCAAACGACCTTGTGAAGATGCTGGAGGAAACAGGTACAAAAGTATCTATATCCACAGTAAAACAAGTCCTATATCAACATAGCCTGAAAGGTCCCTCAGCAAGGTAGAAGCCACTGCTCCAAAACCGGAATAAAAAAGCCAGACTACGGTTTGCAACTGCACATGGGGACAAAGATCATACTTTTTGGAGAAATGTCCTCAGGTCTGATAAAACTAAAATAAAACTGTTTGACCATAAAGACCATTGTTATGTTTGGAGGAAAAAGGGGGAGGCTTGCAAGCCAAATAACACCATCTCAACCGTTAAGCACGGAGGTGGCAGCATCATGTTGTGGGGGTGCTTTGCTACAGGAGGGACTGGTGCACTTCACAAAATAGATGGCATCATGACGAAGTAAAATTATGTGGGTATATTGAAGCAACATCTCAAGACATCAGTCAGGAAGTTAAAGCTTGGTCGCAAATGGGACTTCCAAGTGGACAATGACCCCAAGCATACTTCCAAAGTTGTGGCAAAATGGCTTAAGGACAACAAAGTCAAGGTATTGGAGTGGCCATCACAAAGACCTGACCTCAATCCTATAGAAAATGTGTGGGCAGAACTGAAAAAGCGTGTGCGAACAAGGTCTACAAATGTGACTCAGTCACACCAGCTCTGTCAGGAGGAATGGGCCAAAATTCACCCAACTTATTGTGGGAAGCTTGTGGAAGGCTACCCAAAACGTTTGACCCAAGTTAAACAATGTAAAGGCAATGCTACCAAATACTAATTGAGTGTATGTAAACTTCTGACCCACTGGGAATGTGATGAAAGAAATAAAAGTTGAAATAAATCATTCTCTCTACAATTATTCTGACATTTCACATTCTTAAAATAAAGTGGTGATCCTAACTGACCTAAACAGGGCATTTTTACTAGGATTAAATGTCAGGAATTGTGAAAAACTAAGTTTAAATGTATTTGACTAAGGTGCATGTAAACTTCCAACTTCAACTGTATGTAAGGTCATCTTGCCTTAAGATTAGTTTAACCTGGCCATTCTACCCACAAAATAATGTATCATAAAATGCAAAAGGCACTCACTCACCTGCAAGAGAACTTGGTTGAAGCGTAGGCTATTCGTAACAGTAGCAGTAGCAAAGGTTGCAGGTTCACCCAAAACTGCAGACATGAAGCAAAGACTTGAGTGCAAAACTGCAGTCTACTTGGTCAGCCACTGGGGGGGGGTTGAGCGTATTTAGTTTGACCTTCTTCTTTGGTGTTTCCGGTTTATCTCACACGAGACTTCCGCCCTAGCTCGCGGCAATCAAAACATGGTGGACGGCATCAATTAGCCAAAAGTGTTTATGTCAGTGTGATCTAAAAGGGTATCACATACATTAGTTTGATACAGGCAACGTTATTTATAGTTGACAATTCACCCGATTGGAAAGTAAGAAAGGGGAAAGGCGCACTGCCCACAGTTTTCACGTGGATAAAGGTAGAGTCAATTCAAGTTAGCTTTTTCGTTACCTGTTTATCGAGCTAGTTGACTGGCTAATTTAGCTAGCTAACGTTATGCTGATGTGAAACCTGCAGAATTTGGTGACATAGCTACCGTTGGTTACAAAATGTGCTAGCTAGCTAACTATTTAACATTTCAGCAAATTAGTATTGGCGAGTATTTGCATTATCTATGGCTAGCTAACATTAGAACTGGTACAGGTTTTCTAGCTAATTTACCTAACGTTAGTTTGGACTAGTTAACGTATACTTCTGACTAGCTGCTATTCAAACAATAATTGTTTTGTGACATTGTGCTGGGAGACGAACTTGTATGTACAAGTATGTTTCCCAGCACAATGTCAAAAGGCAATTCATTATTGGTTTAATCGCAGCAAGAGAGTGAACGTTTGTATAAAAAGGACCTCTGAAATGAAAATGGATGGTCCTCCCTAGAGCAAAATATATTTTACCTAAACCCTCCCTGAACGCAAAAAACGAGTGACCCTCCCCTATACCTAAAATAATAATTAAAACAAAGTGGATAGCAGAGAACATGTCTACCGTTTACCCTCACCTATTGGACAGACCAGAGCCTTAAATATTAATATTTGTTTAATACCGTACCATTTTCCAAAATTACAGGCTAAGAATGAACATATGCCTGTGTGTTCATCTTATCATATTAATCCAATGCCAAAGAAATGTGTCTTGTTTGCAATGAAACTGCCCCTGTTTGCAAATAATAAAATCTGAGACCTCATTAGGAATCTGAGCATGGTGCTTTCCAAAGTTAGGCCTAACTTATCACCCCAGGCAGAGTAGATCGATGCAGAAAAATGGCAGCTTTAACTGCTCGCTACTCTTCTTCTGTAGCTCAACCCAACGAGAGAAGGTCACAAGCGTTTACCTAAAAGCTGTCTGGGTTTAAACATCTTATATTGTATAGAAAGTGAATAACTTAATCAATTGGTAGTGACAGAATATGATTACTTCCCAAGCAAAGGACATTTTTTGTCTTTATGCTAGAAACAATGATATCCCCATATGCATCGGAATCATGTCTTTCCTGGATATTTTACAGCTTGTTTCTAGCATAAAGCATTGCGGACCAAAGCGCTGTTATAGATCACTTTATATAATCAGATCTGTTTTTTCTTTTTTGCAATTTTCTTCAATAAAAAGCAGGTCTATGGCATACCGTCTCATACCCCATCAATTTGAGTCTTGGTTTTGTCAGTGAAGTGCTGTTATTTAAAGAGTGGATGGTGGAATTGACCAACAAATCTATTGACATAGCAGCCTATAGCCTAAGTTAGTCTGCCAACCAGGTGGGCCTATCTCTTATTTTTTAAATAGGCTCCAACACAAAGTCCTCTTGTTAGTAAACTAATTAAAATTAAGACTGTTGAAATGAATTATGCCTATTTGAATTTGCCTGCTTTCAGCACCATGAGCTGTCCATTTCCGATTGATTGCTTCATTTCAGCACCACAATGTAAGTTACTCGAATCCGGCTTATTGTGAGGTCAATAACTCTGATAAATAGGCCTACATCATGGGCAAGAAACCCATATAGTAGTAGCAAGCTATAAAAGTTGACCTCCAGCATTCCTTTTCATCTTTGTGCTCTCCTTCTCAAACTTAACTGAAGATAGGCTATAGCAGTGTTTCCCAACCCTGGTCCTCTAATACTCCCAACAGTACACTGTTTTGTTGTGGCCCTTGACAAACACACATCATTGAGGGCTTGATGATTAGGTGACAAGTTGAATCGGGTATGCTTGTCCAGGGTTACAATAGAAATGTGTACTATTGGAGGTACTTAAGGACCAGGGTTGGGAAACACTGTTCATGCGCAAGAGTGCATTTTTTTGGGAAGAAGCCCAAAAACTCTCCCTCTGAACTGCCACCGTAGGTCTACACAGCGCAGCCATTGGTTAGGAATCACACAAAGAAAAGTTTTTATTCAGCAAGAGCAGAGCAGGCTGGGGCTCCTGGTTGGAATATACATCGCAGTGTGTAATACAGCCTAGTTGTATTTACACCATCCCAGCAGCTATCTTAGAAGTATAACTTATAGATTTTCTCCTGATTCCAATAAGTTGATACTGTATCTTCCCTGGCAGGGTGAAGGAGACACGCCATCACCATGGGGCGACGTTCGACCTCCTCCACCAAGAGTGGGAAGTTCATGAACCCCACCGACCAGGCCAGTAAGTAACGTCATACCCTTTCCGTCGTCATGTGACCGCTCACATCATACGTTCACCTCACCTTGAGCATGACCACATCAGGACACCCATTGTTACTTAAGCTTCAGGGGATCCCATGTCTGTGAAAGGAAAATCATTTCTGTGTCTGTTATTGAGCTCAGCAGCACTATGAACAATAGTAAAGGCATCAATGTAGAAGAGCTGTAAGGTAACAGGTTCTACATCAAACTTAATGCGGTGCCTTTTCCTCTTCAGGGAAGGAGGCCAGGAAACGGGAGCTGAAGAAGGTAAGACCTTGGCTGACAAGTTGAATGTCAATGACAGGTTGACTTTGTAGTCTGTCTATAAATCTCACTGTGTTCGTCTTTGCTGCACCACAGAACAAGAAGCAGAGGATGATGGTGAGAACAGCTGTACTGAAGATGAAGGACCCCAGACAGATCATCAAAGACATGGAGAAGCTGGATGAAATGGGTGAGCCATTGCAAACGGGTTTTAAACAAGGTTTTACGTTTTGTTATTTGTCTTCCAAAAAGATCTTGCTAATCATTATCTTTTCTCCTGTTCACATCCATTCTCTATCTCTTTTTTTCTGTGCCAGAGTTCAACCCTGTGCAGCAGCCACTGCTGAATGAGAAGGTGCTGCGGGACAAGAGGAAGAAGCTACGGGAGACGTTTGAGCGCATCGTACGTTTGTACGAAAGAGAGAACCCGGACACTTACAAGGAGCTACGCAAACTGGAGCTGGACTATGAGAGCAATCGCGGCAAGCTGTCACTCTACTTTGACTCAGTCAAGGTGTGTATGCTATGCTGATCAACATGTATGAATTGCACAGATAAACCAGGCAGTGCTGAGATCATGTCATCATTTTTTGCTGTTGTTCACTACTCACTTTCTCTTCCTCGCTCTGTCAACTAGAATGCTGAACTGGTGGAGGTGGATAGCATCCCACTCCCAGAGATGCCCCACGCCCCCTCCAGCATCCTGATCCAGGACATCCCCCTGCCTGGGGCCCAGCCTCCCTCCATCCTGAAGAAGGGCTCCTCGTTTAGGTGGGCATTCCCCTGAATTTAGTGCTGTCTCAGTATCATTCCTATGGACCATACCACAACCCTACCAGCTGCTCTGTAAACACTCTCTCACTCTCTCTTTCTCTCTCAGTAAGGGGATCAGTGCTTCCATGTCTGCAGCGGTGGCAGGCGTCCCTCGGTTACCCCCTGGTAGGAAACCCCCGGGGCCCCCACCTGGCCCCCCACCGTCTCAGGTCCTGGCACTGTACGCCTCACGCAGGGCCCAGTTCGCAGCAGACACAGGTACTGCACACACACCTCACTATTGCTTGTTTGCACATGGGATCAGGAGGAATAAATATGCTTCATTCTACTTTCTCATCCAAATCCACCTTTCTCTGCCTACAACCAGATCCATCCAACCAGGCCTCTGACATGGAGAAAGCCATGGACACTATGCTGATGGGAGGAGAGAGGGACAGTGGGAGCGAGAGCGATGGAGACGATGGGGAGGAAGACGACAGCGACTCTGAAGAGGACAGTGAAGGAGAGAGGGATGACGGAGGCGAGGTTGACAAGAGGATGACGGAGGATGATAGAGAGAAGGGCAGAGAGGAGGACAGAGGGGACAGACATGCAGGTGAGAGGCAGAGCCCTGTCCGCATATGTGCTTTCTTGATCACCCCAAGTGTGTTGGGTTCAGTCTTCAAGTCTGTGCACTACTTGGTGTTGTAGTTTAAAGAATGATAACACAGATATGGCGTTTTACACAAGGTTGTGTGATATGTTTTGCAGGACGCAGTGTGCGGTTTGCAGACATGCCCCCCTCAACACCCAGGGAGAAGAGCAAGAAGAAGAGGATTGTGAAGAAGAAAAAGGCCATCACTCCTCTGCAGGCTATGATGCTTAGGATGGCAGGTACTGTATCTCCTTCAGTCTGCACACAACACCACTACCACACTTCAGCAGGATTTGATGATGCAGATGAATGATTGGATTGTTGACACTATTTTGGAGAATGATGTAATTTAAAGAGGTTTGTATGGAGGATGATTTCTCCATGGGAACTAGGTTATAATTTCTTCCTTCATCCCTTTCTCACTCATCCCCTTTATTATTTGTCTACAGGGCAGTCCATCCCTGAAGATGAAGAGGAGGAAGAGGAAGTTGAGGAGGAGTATACTGACTCTGACGACTCCGACATCGAGGATAGGGGACCACCAGGCGACAACCAATCTCATCTTATACCCAATCAGCGCATGCCTCCACCCTCTGGACCAATGGGAGGACAGCAACCACCTCTACACATGCAGGGTCCACCAGGAACAGGGCCTCCACCGTTGGGACCACCCCCAGCTCCTCCAATGAGGCCTCCTGGTCCGCCCTCTGGCCTGCCTCCCGGCCCTCCTCCAGGTTATTTGGTTTTATGTGTAGTAATGATTGGAGTACAGTGTCATCTTGTATGACGTTGCTTCATTACTATCAAATGACTAAAACAAAGCACTATGATGTGATATGTCATATGATATGTCTTGTTTGTCATCCTAAGGTGCTCCCCCGTTTTTGAGGCCGCCTGGTATGCTAGGTGGTCCAAGGGGACCGATGCCCCGGCTACTGCCCCCTGGACCCCCACCAGGTCGTCCCCCTGGCCCTCCCCCAGGCCCCCCTCCAGGTCTCCCTCCTGGTCCTCCACCCCGGGGACCCCCACCCAGACTGCCTCCCCCAGCTCCCCCAGGTATGTGTGGATGTATTTTTGTGCCTTTTATTGGAATTTCACGACTTTATCCCTTCTCCTTAAACACGGAACATTGTCAAAACATACATATTTTTTAAACATAACGACAGTTATGCAGTAGTACCGAAAGTTAACAGTAATAAAAATATATGTCAACATGGCACAAGCTAAAATTAATGTAAAATATATTTTGGGCAGCAAAGCATGGGCATAGAGCAGGATTTCCCCCCACTCTAATCTCCTCTCTTCTCCCTTTCTGTAGGTATCCCCCCTCCTCCACGATCTGGCCCCCCACGCCAACTCGCCCCTCCCCTCTCTCTTTTCCCCCGCCGCTTAACTCCAACGTCCTCAGTGCTCCCCCAGCATCGTCCACCGCCAGAAACCCGGCTCCAACCCGGATGGCTCCCAGAGCAACCCCAATGCCTCCATGCTGCCCCCTCCCTCCATGCCTATGTCCATGCGCCCAGGGATGCAGATGCCCCCTCCCCCGGGGACAAGTGCCTTGCCGTCGGGCGTAAACCCCACCAGCCACCACCATGCACCAACCATTGAGAAGCGGGCCAACATCACCTCTATCTCAGCCGGAGGCAGCAATCTGGCAACAGGCCAGGGGAGTGGCGGAGCCACCATCTCAGCCAAACCCCAGATCATCAACCCCAAGACAGAGGTCACCCGCTTCGTGCCCACGGCGCTGAGGGTGCGCAGGGATAAAGGGGCCGGGAGCGGAGGAGGGCCTATGGAAAAGAGAGGAAGAAGAGATGAAAGGGTGGGAGGCCAGAAGCAGCAGTCGATGGCTACCCCCATGGGGTTGGCCAACCCTACTCAGATGGGCCCAGTCTCTCAGCCCAACATGAAGACCAAGGACCAGATGTATGAGGCCTTCATGAGGGAGATGGAAGGACTCCTCTGAGACTGACAAGGGCTGTGGGGTGAAAAGGGTGGGTGTTGAGAAGGAATGAACAGTAGGGGCCATGAAGAAAGTGTTAGTGATACCATCAAGCAGATGCTGTTCAGAAACACATTGGTTCCTCTAAATGAAGCAGAAAGGCTTTGTTTTTCACAATGAGACTAGAATCTCCTCCCTACCAACTTACTGTACATGGCTATGATAATTTGGTTCAATCTTTGTGAAAAAGCTAGTGTTTTTTTATGACTGTCAAATGTTTATTTTATTGTTGAACTGAGAAACGTAATGGATTTCAAAGAAAGAAGGGGGGTGTTTTGTCAGGTGTTTGTAGGAAAATCCAAATGAGTGTGCATATGCTTGTCTGAAATGGTTAGACCTGCAACTAAATAAATACTTAAACTCAATTAACTATTTTCAGTCCAATCTTTTTTTAAAGTATATTTTCATAAGTCAGACTAGAAATTAATAAACCACCATGATGAACAGGCTCGTTCAGCAGGATGCAACGTTTTGGAACATTCAGATGGAAGAACTAGGCTAAGGAATCACATCAGCTCTATTCATGGCATTTCTATCTGTAACGTTTGACAACTGAATGTGGTCTAAACATTGCAATTAATTTGAACGATTTATGAATTCAACGGGGAACCTCAAGTCCCAGAAATCCTAGCATGAAATCTTATTTCCGTACATGCGCACTTTAGCGTAGACGGCACGTTGGCAAACAAGCATGGCGGACGACTCGAAGAAAAGTGTTGAGATAAAAACAGATGACGCAAAGGATGAAGATTCGAGTAATGATGATAACAGTAACGTTAATATCGCTGAAAATGATGAACAATTGAAGACCTTCAAGGATCTGGTGAGTAACGTTAGCTAGCTAAATTGAAATGGTGTATAAGCTTTCCGGCTTGGAAGCGAGCTAACGTTAGTTAAAACAGCACATCCACAAACCAACCTACTGCTGATAAGTTAGCAAGTTAACTCTTTCAACCACCAACATACAGTTCAGCATCCTACTGATGAGAGCTAGGTACAGCTGTGAGATGATGTGAAGTCATTGACAGACATTTAAAAATGGGGCGCGCATTCATCCATGCGATGTGTGTACATGTCTAACATAAACTCTATATTCTAAGGTGTTTACATATTTCTGCCATGGCATGCATCTGTTTAATATAGGGTGTAACTGAAGTGCTGTGTGAAGCTTGTGAACAGTTGGGATGGAAGACTCCTACAAAGATCCAGATAGAGGCCATACCTGTAGCCTTACAAGGTGAGTTCAGTTGGATGGGGGTGAATGTTCTTGTTTGTGCCATGTATAAAATGGTTGGTAAAGACCTGTCCTCTCGGGGGAAGGTCTCATGTCTGTTTGTACACTCACGATGCACTTTCTTCTCTCCTCTCTCAGGAAAGGATGTAATTGGCTTGGCAGAGACCGGCTCAGGTAAGACCGGTGCGTTTGCTCTGCCCATCCTGCAGTCACTCCTCGCTTCCGCTCAAAGGCTGCATACACTCATACTCACCCCCACCAGAGAGCTGGCTTTCCAGATAGCAGAACAGTTTGAGGCCCTGGGCTCCAGCATCGGAGTCAAGACCGGTACGTGGGCTTTGGAAGGAGTAGAAACATATATTTGAAGGAACTCAAGTGTCATGTGACTGTTGTTTTAACTTGTCTTTTTTTCTGTTTCAGCTGTTATCGTTGGAGGAATTGACATGATGTCCCAATCCCTGGTCCTGGCCAAGAAACCTCACATTGTCATTGGTGAGAAAATACCTTAATCCAACCTACCCCTTTCAGTTGCATAATGTGGTACCATCTTTTAAGTGCATTCCTGGTTGATACTGTGTATTCACCGTGCATGTCATAACAGCCACCCCCGGGCGGTTGATAGACCACTTGGAGAACACCAAAGGCTTCTCGCTGCGAGCGCTGAAGTTCCTGGTGATGGATGAGGCAGACCGGATCCTCAACATGGACTTTGAGACTGAGGTGGACAAGATCCTAAAGGTTATTCCCAGAGACAGACGCACGTTTCTCTTTTCTGCCACTATGACCAAAAAGGTAACCACGTAATAGACCCTATTATCTATTCCTTTTAGCTTTTCATTTGAGACTTGTCAGAGTATCCCTAACCCCTGGCCTGTCACACTAACCCTTCTATGTCTTCTATATTTACCAAGGTCGCCAAGCTACAGAGAGCAGCTCTGAAGGATCCAGTTAAATGTGCCGTTAACACCAAATACTCAACAGTAGAAAAACTTCAGCAGTACTACGTCTTCATACCCTCCAAATACAAGGTACTTGAAGTTTGATGTTCTAATGGAAAAGCTGTGTATGGTTAGTGTTGGATTGTAAGTTAACTGGCTGTGTCTCCAGGATTGTTACCTGGTGTCCATCATCAACGAGCTGGCTGGGAACTCCTTCATGATCTTCTGCAGTACGTGTAACAATGCCCAGCGTGTGGCACTGCTGCTTAGGAACTTGGGCATCACTGCCATCCCCCTGCATGGGCAGATGAGTCAGGTACCCCCCTTATCCAAACACACTACTGTCTACCAACATACTCCAAATATCATACTAACACTTCCAAATGTTTTACACATCAGAGAAATCTGCATGTAAGAAAGTATACATGTCTTTCTCTGTTGGTCAGAACAAACGTCTGGGGTCGCTGAACAAGTTCAAATCTAAGTCTCGCTCTGTGTTGCTGGCGACGGACGTGGCATCAAGAGGACTGGACATTCCACATGTAGACTGTGTTATTAACTACGACATCCCAACCCACTCAAAGGTATCAATCTTGCTTGTGTGGATGTTTCTCCCTGGTCTGTGCAGTCTCTTCAATGTTATCACAAACGATGACCCAACTGAGCAAGTTTAGTGGTGTTTTATTGTGTGTGTGTGTGTGTGTGTGTGTGTGTGTGTGTGCGCTCAGGACTACATCCACAGAGTGGGGCGAACCGCCAGAGCAGGACGGTCTGGAAAATCCATCACATTTGTCACACAGTAAGGGCCACCTTTATGCTCAATCTCAACCAATCCTATTGAAATTGGTGACTTCGTCCAAATATTTTCTTCTGATTGACATATTAACCTCTCAGGTATGATGTGGAGCTGTTCCAGCGAATCGAAACTCTGATTGGCAAGAAGCTCCCTGCCTTCCCCACGCAGGAGGAGGAAGTGATGATGCTGGTGGAGAGAGTGAGCGAGGCACAGCGATTCGCCAGAATTGTGAGTCTCAATCAGTGTCTTTTCAGCAGTGTCGTCATCCATTGTAATGGCTCTAAAGTCAGTCACGATAACCTCTTCCCCTCTCAGGAAATGAAGGAGCAAGGAGAAAAGAGGAAGAGGCCCAGAGGAGAAGAGGGGGATGACACAGAGCAGTCCAGCGGTGTGAGGAAGAAAGTAAGAGGCGGCGCTGGTGGTGGCGGAGGGGGGGGGAGAGGAGGTGGCAGAGGGGGAGGAGGAGGGAAAAACCGTGGCGGAGCAGCTTGGAGAGGCGGACATTAAAGGTGCCAGTAGAATAACACAATACTGTACATATTGTCAGATAGTATGACATTTTCTCCTTGATATAAAACATCTATGATTATTAACAGATGCCTCTTTCTTTACAACCACCACATCACGAGACAGGCTATTTAATTACCAATGACTTGTTAAATTTACTAATCAATCTTTCCATTTGTAATAAAATGTTTATGTAAAATCAAGACCATTTTCAGTGAGTTGTGTTCACATTCACAATTTGATAATAAAGTTTGTTCAACATGAATGGAATCCTGATATGATAATATAACATCATTAATTTGTATTAAATATTTCATTAAATATTTTGAATGTATATTTGCAATGCAGGTGACATGAACAGGGAAAAAATAGACAATGACCTATATTTCCAGGATGATAATGGTACCATCAAGCCCCACCACTTTGGACACAAGATGGGGGTGTGGTATATCATGATATCTAACCAGTTACTGTGGCAGTTTATTGTAACATTTGTACCATGTCAAATATCACTCCATGCGATACCTAACGAGCATACAAAATGAACATTGCATCAACAGCGTGTTAATGACTGAAGGAACAAATACGTGCATTATTTCGTGCACTGAGAATAAAGATTTAATTGAAAGGAAATATATTTGAAAACTTTTTTTTAAATGTCGAGGGTCCGGTTGAAAATGGTGTTAGGGAACAGGTGAAACGATGGACCAGAAATAATTCCTCTAAAAATAAATGGGTTTTCTCTTTTTAGCCAATAGGAGGCGAGGGTAGTAGAGACTGCAGCGTGCGAATCCAATTGTGTTTTAGCCGCATCTAGTAGGTGTGTGCCGTGTATAGACTTTCACAGCTATTCACCTCATGTGGCTTCAGAATAAAAACATGATTTGTATTTGTTTATCATTAGACGTCTGTTTTTCAGAGAATATCAACACTTTAGAAAATATAGCACGTAAAGCATCACAATGAGCTATTGAATTCGGACGAGCTGATCTATTGGTCAATATCTATGTCTGCACAACCCATCGTGGGCGGAGTAACAGCGGTCAGATCTGTTCGGTTGAGGGGACCCACCATAGGGGCAGTGTCTTTGGTGCAAACCAAAGCCTAGATAGATGCCTGAATATCAGTTGTGTTGTTCCATAAAGTGTTATTAAAGAGGGAGGTCGGTCTATTCGTGTGAACCGTGGTCCTCGTTTCTTCTCTCACACCACCAGGTAAATTACCAGCTCTTTTCGGAATAATTATATTCTGCATTGGTTACATTAGCAGCTTGAAGACTGTCCGGCTAGATGGATTTAGGCTACATAGCGCAACTGTGGAAGTACTTGCAATGATGTCGTTATATTATGTTCAGGACTATTGATTACCCAGATACGTTGAATTAAAATATGTTAAAGGCATATATTGCGTTATATTTATTGAAGATTTTAATTTAATAAAATAGAAATTAGGACTTTGGAGATGTTGCTACACCAAAATTGACTCCCTTGACCAGTAAGAGCTCTCTGCATGATTTCAGATGGTTTCTGTTATCAAAGTGATCGTAAATGTCAGATAACGTGCAGCTATCTGAATCTATGTGATCTATAATAGCGATATAGGTTGTTCGGGGAACTGCTGCTCTAATAAATACATGTTTATTGTCTATGTTGATTGTCATGTGTGGACAGATTGCGTCCCATTCACAACACCGTTACACCAGCGCGCGAGATGACTCTAGTCAAATCAGCGTAAAACGCGCGTTATTAAACGAGTCAACAATGTAGGCAGCCTGTCAGGCAAATCAACAACAGAAAAGTTTTTAAAAATGGGGTTCTGTTTGGCACTTACTTTATTCTGAATGCATTTGTTCAACACGATGAATACTCCACCTGAAGGTGAGGAATTGCTTTCCATGTTTGGCTGCAAACTTCCACTTGGATGAGGAACGTGTGATAAATTCTGCTGTAAAAAGCAATGATGCTGTCGGCCTATTTGGCGTGTACAGATAAAATGTAACAAACATCTGTGTCCTCTGTCCAATATCTGATACAGTGTGGCGGAAACCAATATCATACACAAGAAACACACTTTTGTCGTACTGCAGTTAGCTTTCAAAACGCTTAAAGTATAACCTGTGAGAAATAAAGAAACAATGAGGACGTTGGGTAACCTGTACCATAATGTAGCATCCTTAAAAAGAGCCCCTACATTTATGTTGAATACTGTATCCCTGAAAACTGGAAACATCACTGTGATTATTATTATCTGACCCTGCTGGTCATCTATGAACATTTGAACATCGTTGCCATGTTCTGTTATAATCTCCACCCGGCACAGCCGGAAGAGGACTGGCCACCCCTCATAGCCTGGTTCCTCTCTAGGTTTCTTCCTAGGTTCTGGCCTTTCTAGGGTGTTTTTCCTAGGCACCGTGCTTCTACACCTTTGCATTGCTTGCTGTTTGGGGTTTTAGGCTGGGTTTCTGTACAGCACTTTGAGATATCAGCTGATGTAAGACGGGTTTTATAAATACATTTGATTTGATCAGCTTTCTGTCAAGCCCTCAGAGAGTGGGGAACCTGCGAGAATTCTGGGCTGCTCTGGAAAGCACTTAGGCTACCTAGCTACCATTTGTTATCCATTGCTAGGCCTAGTGCAGTGCAGCAGAGTAGACTCATCTCATCCATTTTTGTAAGCATGTAAAATTATGCAACTTTGCACTGTGCCTCCCTTCATAACCCTTCATAACCCTTCATAACCCTTCATAACCTCCTGAAAATAAGATACAGGTGAGTAAAATGTCCCCACCTAGACTAGCCAGCAGATCTGACAGCTTGTTACCACCGGTGCTAGGGTCAGACCGCATTCCTATATAGTTTAAGACAGGTTTTCCCAAATTCACAGCTGATTCAAATATCCAACTCATCATCAAGCTTTAAATATTTGAATCGGCTGTGAGTGCTACAGCAAAAAAACTAAATGTGCCCCCGGGGGTGGCCCAGGACCAAGTTTGGGAAACCCTTGATATCTCGCAGAGCCGATGTGCGATATGGCTTGGGAAACACACCTTCCAAAATGGCTGCTGTGGCTTCTTCTACCTAGCATGAGGACGAAAGGACAGCTTTCCGTAAAAACTAGCAGTAGTTCAGTCTTCTCTGTGTAACAGTTGGGATAATGGGACAATTCTCAGAGTGCAATGCTTTTCTCATCCTTGGATTGAGGTGCGTTTTCCGAGCCATATTCGTGCCGGCTTCACGGTGTCTTAATCTACACAGGAATGCTGTCCGACCCCAGTGCAGCTGTAAGCAAGCGGGTCGGATCTGCTGGCTACATCTAGGCTTGAAAAGGGGGTAGCTGTATTGTCACAAAGGAATGCAACCTTGATAAGTGCCATGCCTGAGAGTGCTTAACATTTCATGACAAACATGTTGTTATACTGAGTTTCTGCCTGTCTCTGCCTCTTCCAGGTGGCACTCTTTCTCTGGTACCCCCAAAATGGCTCATCGAAGTGGGCTGGAGGACCCGGAGCGGTACCTGTTTGTGGATCGCGCTGTGGTCTACAACCCGGCCACACAGGCCGACTGGACAGCCAAGAAGGTGGTGTGGATCCCTTCAGAGCGTCATGGTTTTGAGGCGGCCAGCATCAAGGAGGAGCGGGGAGAGGAGGTGGTGGTGGAACTGTCAGAGAATGGCAAGAAGGCCATTGTCAATAAGGACGACATCCAGAAGATGAACCCGCCCAAGTTCAGCAAGGTGGAAGACATGGCCGAGCTCACCTGCCTGAATGAGGCCTCAGTGCTGCACAACCTCAAAGACCGCTACTACTCTGGGCTCATCTACGTGAGTGGTTGTGTTGTTGTACACTGTTAGGAAAAAGGGTTGCAAAAGGGTTAGGATAACCCTTTTTGGTTCCAGGTAGAACCCTCTGTGGAAAGGGTTCTACCTGGAACGAAAAAGGGTTCTACATAGGGGTTCTCCTATGGGGTCAGCCTGAAAACCCTGTTAGCTTCTAGATAGCACCTTTTTTTCTGAGTGTATTCTTATTATACATCTATTCACCTAGAAAGCAAATTCAACCATACTCACACATAATGCACACAGCAGACATTGCTCAATAGTTCAATATTTTAGCTGTTTTTCAGCAACTCTGGCGACGCATACCTTAAATGAGACCCAGACCACAGAATCCCATGTATTGGTCTCTTGATAATGTTGAGAGGGCCTGGCTCACCTACAGAACCTAACCTCTGGGGAACTCTGAGGAAACGGGGTCTGTGTCTGAATAAGTACTACACACATAAACTGCATACTGATTTTGATGTTTGATCTAGTAGAATTCACTTGTCTTTTCTGACTCACGTGTGTCTGACAACAGCTGATAATCAGATAAATTGACTGCTGTACCAAAATGAGCGAATGGCGGGAGTTAACGCAATGAGATGACTCATTTGGAGTACTATTTTAGAAATTGCATATACTATAACACTTTCTTTTTTTCACATACTATTCAGTATGGGTATTTGGATACGCCACTGTCTTGTGGCTTGATTGAAGTTTAAAAAACACACAGACTGATCATACTCTAACCGTTTCCAGATAGTTCAGACCGATGGCAAGTTCTCTCTCTGTATCTATATTACCTGCCATCTTCTTTACTTTCACCTTTGTAGGTGACATTTCTACCATAAACATTGGTGGGTCAGTTTGTTTGTATGACCCCATTCCTCGTGGTTGCCCTGTTTGATCTCTGAGCTGTCTGTGGGGCTCTCTCATCTCAGTGGGGTCCCTGGGTATTAAAGCCAACACATTTGGCCCTGTGTGTTGACTGTGGAGCCCCAGGGCAGGGTGGCAGACTGGGAGAGGCACTGGCCCACCTCCTGTCACTGTTGCTGCTGTGCTCTATGCATCTGTGCATCTTTATGGTCGGGAGCCTTTGTCCTCTCACACATAAGCCGTCTGTAGAAAAGACATCCTACAATCCCAGAATTCCATTAGATGATAGATAGTGTTGTATATGATGTCACTCATTTAGGGAGATGTTAAAGCTACCTCTTGCTGTTGGTATCCCATCACTATTTTCCATTCTGTAGTCTGTAAACTTTTTTATTTTTATCTAAGCACACCAAAAATCCAACGTCCGAGTTTGCATTGGTTTAAATTGCATGCTTTCATTGTTTGTGGAGTTATCTGCAGCTATGTTTCAGTGCAGATGGGTCTAGTTAATGATGTCCTATATACAGTGTATCGTCGTGATCTTGACCCATTTAGTGACATACGTTCCAGGAATAGAATGTGGATTGGTTATCACCTAAGTCATGGTGACGGGGATTCTGGAGGAACTGCAGTCTTTTTGATTTATCTTCTCTACCAGGCTTGATGACGAATTCCACTAGATAATAGCTTTATGTTTCTCCATGTTTCTTGAAGGCTCTCTTCATCTGTGTGTTGTTGAATAATGGCCGTAGTGAAAATTAAACTACACTGAACAAAAATATAAACGCAACATGCAACAATTTCAAAGATTTTACTGAGTTACAGTTCAAATAAGGAAATCCGTCAATTGAAATAAATTCATTATGCCCTGATCTATGGATTTCACATGACTGGGAATACAGATATGCATCTGTTGGTCACAGATACCTTTAAAATTAGTAGGGGCATGGATCAGAAAATCTGACAGTATCTGGTGTGACCACCATTTGCCTCATGAGGTACGACACAACTCCTTCACATAGATTTGATCAGGCTGTTGATTGTGGCCTGTGGAATGTTGTCCCACTCCTCTTCAATATCTGTGGAATGTTGTCCCACTCCTCTTCAATACCTGTGGAATGTTGTCCCACTCCTCTTCAATACCTGTGGAATGTTGTCCCACTCCTCTTCAATATCTGTGGAATGTTGTCCCACTTCTCTTCAATACCTGTGGAATGTTGTCCCACTCCTCTTCAATACCTGTGGAATGTTGTCCCACTCCTCTTCAATACCTGTGGAATGTTGTCCCACTCCTCTTCAATACCTGTGGAATGTTGTCCCACTCCTCTTCAATACCTGTGCAAAGTTGCTGGATATTGGCGGGAACTGAAACACACTTTCGTACACGTCGATCCAGAGCATCTCAAACATGCTCAGTGGGTGACCTGTCTGGTGAGTATGCAGGCCATGGAAGAACTGGGACGTTTTCAGCTTCCTGGAATTGTGTATAGATCCTTGCGACATGGGTCCGTGCATTATCATGCTGCAACATGAGGTGATGGCGGCGGATGAACTGCGCAACAATGGGCCTCAGGATCTCGTCACGGTATCTCTGTGCATTCAAACTGCCATCGATAAAATGCAATTGTGTTTGTTGTCCGTAGCTTATGCCTGCCCATACCATAACCCCACCGCCACCATGGGGCACTCTGTTTACAACACTGACATCAGCAAACCGCTAGTCATATGCTCGGTACAGTTGAAATCGGGATTCATCCGTGAAAAGCACACTTCTCTAGCGTGCCAGTGGCCATCAAAGGTGAGCATTTGCCCACTGATGTCGGTTTCGACGCCGGACTGCAGTCAGTTTAAGACCCTGGTGAGGATGACGAGCACGCAGATGAGCTTCCCTGAGACGGTTTTTAACAGCTGGTGTCAGCCGATCCCGCAGGTGAAGAAGCCGGATGTGGAGGTCCAGGGCTGGCGTCGTTACACGTGTTCTGTGGTTGTGAGGCCAGTTGGACGAACTTTCCCCCCTGCTACTCTAACTTCCGCGATGCATACAAAACCCTCTCCCACCCTCCCTTCGGAAAATCCTTCCACGATGCCATCATGCTCCTACCGTCTTATAGACAGAAACTCAAACAGGATGTACCAGTTACTATAACCGTTCAACGCTGGTCAGACCAATTGGAATCTACGCTTCAAGATTGTTTTGATCACGCAGCCTGCGGTATGTTCCGATCAGCCTCAAAGAACAACATCGATTTATACGCTGACTCTGTGAGTGAGTTTATAAGGAAGTGCATTGGAGATGTTGTACCCACTGTGACTATTAAAACCTACCCTAACCAGAAACCGTGGATGGATGGTGGCATTCGCACAAAACTGAAAGTGCGAAGCACCGCATTTAACCATGAGAATATGGCTGAATATAAACAGTGTAGTTATCAGTGTAGTTATTCCCCCCGCATGGCAATCAAACAAGTGAAATGCCGGTACAGGGACAAAGTGGAGTCTCAATTCAACAGCTCAGAAACGAGATGTATGTGGCAGGCTCTACAGGAAATCATCGACTATAAAAAGAAAACCAGCCACGTTACGGACACCGACGTCACGCTTCCAGACAAACTAAACACCTTCTTTGCTCGCTTTGAGAATAATACAGTGCCACCATCGTGGCCCACTAACAAAGGCTGTGCCCCCCCCTCTCCTTCTCCATGGCCGACGTGAGTAAATCATTTAAACGTGTTAACCCTCGCAAGGCTGCTGGCCCAGACGGCATCCCTAGCCGCGTCCTCAGTGCATGCACAGACCAGCTGGCTGGTGTATTTACGGACATATTCAATCGCTCCCTATCCCAGTCTGCTGTCCCCACATGCTTCAAGATGTCCACCATTGTTCCTGTACCCAAGAAGGCAAAGATAACTGATGTAAATGTCTACCGCCCCGTAGCACTCACTTCTGTCATCATGAAGTACTTTGAGAGACTGGTCAAGGATCTTATCATCTCCACCTTATCGGCTACCCTAGACCCACTTCAGTTTGCATACCACCCCAACAGGTCCACAGACGATGCAATCGCCATCACACTGCACACTGCCCTATCCCATCTGGACAAGAGGAATACCTATGTAAGAATGCTGTTCATTGACTACAGATCAGCATTCAACACCATAGTACCCTCCAAGCTCATCAAGTTGGAGGCCCTAGGTCTCAACCCCACCCTGTGCAATTGGGTCCTAGACTTTCTGACGGGTCGCCCCCAGGTGGTGAACGTAGGAAACAACATTTCCACTTCGCTGACCCTCAACACTGAGGCCCCACAAGGGTGCGTGCTCAGCCCCCTCCAGTACTCCTTGTTCACCTACCTCTGCGTGGCCATGCACGCCTCCAACTCGATCATCAAGTTTACAGACGACACAACAGTAGTGGGCTTGATTACCAACAACGACGAGACAGCTTACAGGAAAGAGGTGAGAGCACTCGGAGTGTGGTGTCAGTGAAACAACCTCTCACTCAACGTAAACAAAACAAAGGAGATGATCGTGGACTTCAGGAAACAGCAGAGGGAGCACCCCCCTATCCACAGTGGAAAAGGTGGAAAGTTTTCAGTAACCTCGGTGTACACATCACAGACAAACTGAAATGGTGCACCCACACAGACCGTGTGGTGAAGAAAGCGCAACAGCGCCTCTTCAACCTCAGGAGGCTAAAGAAATTTGGCTTGTCACCCAAAACCCTGACAAAATTATACAGATGCACAATCAAGAGCATCCTGTTGGCTGTATCACAGCCTGATACAGCAACTGCTCCACCCTCAACCGCAAAGCTCTCCAGAAGGTACTGAGGTCTGCACAACGCATCACCGGGGGTAAACTACCTGCCCTCCATGACACTTACAGCACCTGATGTCACAGGAAGGCCAAAAAGATAATCAAGGACAACAACTACCCGAGCCAGTGCCTGTTCACACCACTACCATCCAGAAGGCGAGGTCACTACAGGTGCATCAAAGCTGGGACCGAGAGACTGAAAAACAGCTTCTTTCTCGAGGCCATCAGACTGTTAAACTGCAATCACTAACTCAGAAAGGCTGCTGCCTACATTGAGACCCAATCACTGGCCACTTTAATAAATTAATCACTAGTCACTTTAAACAATGCCACTTTAAATAATTCCACTTTAATAATGTTTACATATCTTACATTACTCATATCATATGTACAATATATACTGTATTTTATACCATCTATTGCACCTTGCCTATGCCGCTCGGCCATCGCTCATCCATATATTTATATGTACATATTCTCATTCACCCCTTTAGATTCATGTGTATTAGGTAGTTGTTAGATATTACTGCATTGTCGGCACTAGAAGCACAAGAATTTTGCTACATTTGCATTAACATTGTTAACCATGTGTATGTGACCAATAAAGTTTGATTTGGTTTGCCAGAAGTGCGTAATGCGGTTTGCCAGTACCAGTGATTAGTTGAGCGCCGGAGAGCGGGAAGGGAGTAGGCGTGACCTAAATGAAGAACATGTTTGTGTCAGTGGGAGAGTGCCCCAGCCCCAGGAGGTGACCTCCCCCCACAGTGGGGCATAACCCATCCCCAGCTGCGCTGTACGCTGCTTCCCCAGGCTTTGTGTGTCTGAGTTAGGGTTGGCGTGCAGAGGGAGCCCCCTGGGTAATGTGGCTCTGTGCGTTGTGGTCAGTCCCTCAGTGAGGCCCCAGTATGGCTTGGTGGCGTAGCCTTGGCTCCATATGAAGTCAGGGAGGTGAGCCAGTCCAGTGGGTAACAGGCTAACCGGAACACTAGCTAGCGACGCTACAACCAGGCCTTTGTGTCAGCATATAATCCCCAGCTGTCAGAAAGCATCAGCATTCTTTCACGAAAACAGCGTCCGTCTGTCTCCCGCCCACTTCATTGCAATGTGTCTGACTGTCCTGTCTCCTTTCCTGCACTCACTCTCTAATTTACGATTTCTCTTTTCTCTGTCCTAATGCTCTGCCCAATGCCAATAACCTTATTCCTGCACTTCTTTAGGTGTTTCAAATGTTTGATTGTTCAAACATTGACTAAATGTATTGCAGTCTTGGCTGAGCTTCTGTACTTGTGGAGGCCAGCTGCCTCTTGGTTGACAGGATGTAGGTGGTATCACTAATGGAAAACCCCCACTAATTAGCTGTCTTGTCATTCTTGTTTGGCTGATATGTTTCTTTATTGAGGTTCAAGAACAAGCTTTCACTCGCTATGTGCATGCATAAAGGGTACATTAACCCTCTCTCAAGAGTGGCATTGTGTTCAGGCCTCCCACATAGTCATATCTTGAGTCTTTTGTTGTTGTCATGGCATTGCCATTGTTCCATGGAGAACTATTTTGCATGTAAACATCTTAGGTGTTACCATAAACTTGGCAAACACACACACACACACACACACACACACACACACACACACACTCCATGGATACCAAACCAGCACCAGGCTTTTCATGGATCATCATGCAGTTATCAGTGGTTATTTTTGAATTAAATTATCCAGAAAGAGTGAGCAACAGTTTCTTTATTTTATAAAAAAATCTTCTGTTTTGAGAATTTCTGAGTAGCTTTGTGTTTAAGCTGGTGGTTAAGGTCATGGGTTAAGAGCTATGTAACGTTAGTGCCATGCATTTACAGTATATGCCACAATTCCACCTAAGGCATAGCTATCTTTCTTTCAGTTTCCCCAGGTATTATTAATGTGATTATGTTAAAAGCCCATTACATTATCAAATCAAGGTAGTTGAACACCCTGCTATTGGCTTGACACTCTTTTTCATTCAATAGCTCTGCGCAAAGATTATTGATCCTATTTCAAAGCATACTTTGAAGGGTTATTAGCTTTAATGAATATGCACTGTCAAGGTCATTCTCCTCAGATCAATGGACTAGGCCGTCCTCACCTTGCTGCAGTAGGGGTGCTATTAATTCCAAATGGCAGATGCAAGCGACTGTTATGTCTGCTGTTGCCTGTGGGTTTCTCAGCTGTTACTAAGCCACTGCATCCCCGGATCTGATTTCACAGTGGAAATATCCCCTATCCCTGGAGCATGGTGCATGGAGAGCAGGCTAACCTGACCCACTTCCTCCAGCAGCAGGCCTGGCCTACCACTCCGTCCTCCGCGGAAGAGGCTTCTGCCTCCAACCCCTCCTGGGAGGGAGGGAGAGTGGGGAGGTGAGGGGAGAGGGATTCACATTTTGGTGAGAGGGAGAAAGAGAGGCCTCCTGAGTAGACTGTACTGCAGAATGCATTTATTTGTGTTCTGCAACGTAACTGAATTTGTGACTGGAGACAAATGATGCATCCATAAGGTATTGTAGGTCTACCCAGAGTAATGGCAAAACTAAACGCAAAAACTCTCCTGCAATGTTGACAGTGTTAACTCGATATTGACACACACTCACATTTAACCTGAAAGTAAGCATAATCAGTATGATAGGAAAGTGTTATTTTAAATCAATATTGTTTGATTATGTTATTATAGAGTTATTATCAGGAATAAACCAGATAAACATTGTTCTTTCATCCTGGTCTGGTGTCTAACCATCTCGACCCTGCTGCAGTCTGGTGTTATGCTACAGTAGGCCCTGAGATTATTGCTGTGGGTGCAGCCAGGTAGCTCTGCCTAGGCAGCTGCCTGGGTCCTGCACGTCACAGAGGCACCGCCACACTATTAATAGCTCCTGCTTTCAGATCAAGAGAATCCATTTTTAATTAGCTACAAAATGGAGCTTCAAGTTAGAGTTACAGAGGGCTGGCTTTTCCTATTCATCTCCCCTAAGGTTTAGAAGGAGTGAGAGGAGGCTGATAGAATCATTATGCCCTGCTTCTCTACCAACAGGGATTCTTGTCAGCTCAGCTGCCTCACAGACCAGCGCCGATGAACTGAGACCACCTCTCTCTCCTTCCTTTCCCCTCTATCTCCTTACAGCCCACTCTCTCTCTGTTTCTGTCTCTTCCTCTCCCTATGTCATTGTCAGTGTTTGGCAAGGCATTCCCCTGAAAAGGCTGACTGGGCTCTTCTTACATTATGAGCATGCTCTCCAGGGCCGCTTGTCGGTGGCTGGGCTGCTGAGTCATTATCCTTCTGCCTTAATTGCTTGGCTGACTCCTGATTGTTAGACAGGGTTGCATCTTGTGGCTCACAAATAGACAACCCATGGGCTTCACCCCCGAGGTTTTGGATAAGGTCAAGTAAGCCATATATTTTGGTGATCTCATAAAAATATAATGATTTATTATTATATTTCTATTGTGGTCACCTCTGCCCATTGCCTTATCCAGACCCCTTGGAAGAGGTGAACGGAGCCACTGGGCCTTAGGCATGAAATGAGAGTTCTTGAAACAATTCGAAGCCTTTTAAACAGAGGCTCTGTCAGTCATGTTTGGTGTGTTGTAGATACCTCTGTGTGTTCTATGAATTTACTCTCCCTCTCGCCAAAGGGGTTCATTGGCCAAAGCAAGTGAAATGGATAATAAACAAGAGAAATAAACAGTGAATATTACACTCACAAAATATTATAGCCTTGTACAATTAAAGTACAAAAGGGAAAATAAGTAAACATAAATATGGGTTGTATTTATGACGGTGTTTGTTCTTCACTGGTTGTCCTTTTGTTGTGGAAACAGGCCACAAATCTTGCTGCTGTGATGGCACACTGTGGTATTTCACCTAATAGATATGGGAGTTTATCAAAATTGGATTTGCTTTCAAATTCTTTGTGGGCCTGTGTAATCTGAGGGAAATATGTTTCTCTAATATGGTCGTACATTTGGCAGCTCAGCTTCCACCTCGAATCAAATTGTATTTGTCACATGCGCCGAATACAACAGGTGTAGACCTTACAGTGAAATGCTTACTTACACGCCCTTAACCAACAATGTAGTTTTGAGAAAAATAAGAGTTAAGAAAAGATTGACTAAATAAACTAAAGTAAAAAGAAAGTAACACAATAAAATAACAATAACAAGGCTAAAGTACTGAGTCAATGTGCGGGGGTACAGGTTAGTCGAGGTAATTGAGGTTATAAACAGTGGGTGGCAGCAACGTAAAAAAAAAAAAAAAAAACAGGTGTCAATGCAAATAATCCAGGTGGCCATTTGATGAACTGTATAGCAGTCTTATGGATTGGGGGTAGAAGCTGTTAAGGAGACTTTTGGATCTAGACTTGGCCCTCTGGTACCGCTTGCCCTAACCCTATGACTAGGGTGGCTGGAGTCTTTTACAATTTTTAGATCCTTCCTCTGACACCGCCTGGTATAGATGTCAAATCAAATGTTATTTGTCACATACACATGGTTAGCAGATGTTAATGTGAGTGTAGCGAAATGCTTAATATTTTGTGAGTGTAATGTTCACTGTTAATTTCTGATTGTTTATTTCTCTTTTGTTTATCTATTTCACTTGCTTTGGCCATGCCAATTACATCTAAGACAGGGTTATTGGGCACTACCCTCTGTAGAGCCTTGCGGTTGGATGCCGAGTAGTTGCCATACCAGGCTGTGATACAACGAGTCAGGATACTCTTGATGGTGCAGCTGTAGAACTTTTTGAGGACCCATGCCAAGTCTGCCTACGGCGCCCTCTCTCAATAGCAATGCTTACGGAGTCTGTACATAGTCAAAGCTTTCCTTAAGTTTGGGTCAGTCATAGTGGTCAGGTATTCTGCCACTGTATACTCTCTGTTTAGGGCCAAATAGTATTCCAGTTTGCTCTGTTTTTTAGTACGTTTTTTTCAATGTGTCAAGTAATTATCTTTTTGTTTACTCATGATTTGGTTGGGTCTAATTGTGTTGCCGTCCTGGGACTTTGTGGGGTCTGTTTGTGAACAGAGCCCCAGGACCAGCTTGCTTAGGGGACATTTCTCTAGGTTAACCTCTCTGTAGGTGATGGCTTTGTTTGTAGAAGATTTGAGAATTGCTTCCTTTTAGGTGTTTGTAGAATTTAAGGGCTCTTTTCTGGATTTTGATTGTCAGCCGGTCTCGTCCTAATTCTGCTCTGCATTCTCTCTCTCCCCCCCAGTGTACTGTACTTGACATGTGTGATAAGGGCAGTAACATAATTACACTGATCTTTCACTTAAAATGTATGCCAAACAAAAACCATTGATTTAAGAAACCATAAAACTCTGTTTGATAACAGAATTTTGGTAACTTTTTCATGTTTCCACATTTTTCAAAAACCCTGTTATATCTCTGCTCAAAATGTAAGATTCAATGATGTATGCAGAAAGAATGGGGTGTCAGCTAGGACATGACACATTGAGTTTGAAAAAAATCTATTTTGTTATTGAATAGTAATAAGTGAAGTGGATCTACACCCAGTAATGGAATTGCGGTAATGGAATTTCATCATGGGTCCCTGATATTTATTTATTTTATTTTACCTTTATTTAACCAGGCAAGTCAGTTAAGAACAAATTCTTATTTTCAATGACGGCCTAGGAACAGTGGGTTAACTGCCTGTTCAGGGGCAGAACGACAGATTTTTACCTTGTCAGCTCGGGGGTTACTAGTCCAACGCTAGTCCAAAGCTCTAACCACTAGGCTACCCTGCCGCTACCCTGTACTATACAGAAATGCATAATTATGGACATGAATGTCATTCTCTTCATGGTGAGGTACATACACATATAAATATAATCCTCCTTTGCGTATTTGGATATTATTCTAAACACTAGCCATTTATTTTAATGAGCTCTGCCCCCAAACAAGACCAAATTTGAACCAATCATAGACATCTAAGTTTGGACATCAAAATACAGCACAGTACAACACAGAACAGTACAATAGAGTACAGTACATTATAGTCTACTCTGCTGTAGTGTACTGAACTATATGCTACTTTTCTTTACTGTGCTGTACAGTACTGTGCTGTCCAAACTTGTGAACCCAACTGTGGTTTGTGACTACTATGATTTCCCATTTTAGCCAATTCAATTCCAGAAATTTCATTACCGATTTCTGAAATTCCGTTACAGATTTTGGTAATGGAATTCCGAGTTTTAATCACTTAATAATTAATGACAAAAAAATCATGAAAAACACTAAGTAATTGCAAGTCAATCTTTACTTGTTACTTCTATGAACTTTCATTATCCTCCCTCCTCATGACGGAGAGAAAGGAGAACATATCTTAAAGATATGTGGGGGTTTTTGTAACGGAATTCCAAGGCACAAGGCAATGTTTCTTACACCCCCGCACCTCGTCTTGCTAGCTCTATATTATCCGTGTCGTCGTTCAGCCATGACTCGGTGAAACATAAGATATTACAGTTTTTAATATCCCATTGGTAGTATAATCTTGATCGTAGGTCATCCATTTTATTTTCCAATTATTGCACTTTGGAAAATATGTGTTATTGTATTATTCTAGCATGGCAGTGGTGAATGTGTGTGTGAGGGTAGGGAGGGATAATTCCACTCTCTAGTGAGAATGTCAAGCCCCAGTCACATGAGAATGAGCTAATATCCCACCAAAGCCTCTGTCATTTCTCAGAACGTTAGCCACAGGGCTTGATAAGGAGGCACTCACTATGGCGTGGAGTTCAGACTGTTTAATGGGGAGGCATCACTGTAAGGAGCTGCCAGATCTTACATTCACCTGGATAGTTCATGATAAGCTAGTCTACCATTTGACTGCATTTCCCACAACTATTTCTCTCACTATCTGTTTTCTACTATTGCCTCTATGCCACTGCATGCTCAGTCTGCCCACTATGGTGACGTAAGGGACCAAAATGTAGCATAATGATGACCGCTCAATTGCACTGACATTTTGCAGACCACTTCAGAGCCACTCTAGAGTTAGAAAATTATGATTGAGTAATTATTGAATTATGTATGATGATTGAGTTCAACCACGTGGAGAGAGTTGATCACTTCTCAGACTAACAAGTGTTTATCCCCCTAGATCACAGTACAATGGATACTCATCTTGAGAAACCTTTGGTCCCATATTAACCTCTTCTAGAGATAAAACCTCATTCATAACTTACTCTTATTTTGTCGATTTACTGTATTTGTGTTTTGTTTCTCTCTCCTCCCATAGACTTACTCTGGGCTGTTCTGTGTGGTGATAAACCCCTACAAAAACTTGCCCATCTACTCAGAGAACATCATAGAGATGTACAGAGGGAAAAAGCGTCATGAGATGCCACCACACATCTACGCCATTTCAGAGTCAGCATACCGCTGCATGCTCCAAGGTAAACCTCCTCTCTCACTCTGTTTTGTGCTGTGTTTGGAAGGTACAGCTCCTTCCTCAGAGGTCTCTTTCCGTCTCTCTCTCTTGCTGCGACGCAACGTGCACAAAGTGTGACTGGCAGGTGCCCTGCTGAGTTGTGGATTGCGTGGGTTTTGCTGCATAATCCAGGAGATTAGTGTGTGAAAGGTTCCAGAGTCAGGGAGGCAGTGGCATCGTTAGTCATGGTTGAGCTGCCCCCCTGCCTCTGCTAGCCATAGGGGTCTGACAGACTACTTATTGATGTAGATCTACTAAGACAGACTATACTGTACCACTTATAGACTACGTAATGTGTAAAAGCTCAACAATAGGCTTGTAGTTTTACAAACCACAGAGTACTGTCTATCTGCAAGTTATGTACATTGTCTGCAAAACATGAATGACTCAATTTCAGAGCATGACATGTATTTGTTTGCGTTAAGTAAAAAACCACTTGGCGCTCATAATTAGCCTTTCTTAATGGCCACCTGCAGTGTGTTAAGGCCCGTCCACTGCCCTGCCGACTGTCCTGTATCCCAGGTAGGGACCAGGACCTCACTGGCTCCTTTGCAGATAAGAGCCAGTTTAATTAGAGGCGAAAGTTCAGCCTGTTAACATTGGTGGCCACTGACTGAGGGATTTTGAGAGTGTGAGCCCAGGATCAAGACTTAGGATGCTATTAACTCAACCTGTGATCCTAGGGAAATGTACCACTCACTGTTAATCTTCTTCCTTCAGTGAGACATTCTATCTATCTCTGGCTCCTTGGAAAGGGACACTTTTCAATAGATACAGTGTGTGTTCAGTTTTAATGAGTTCAGAGTAACGTCAGCCTTCTGAACAGTACAGTCTCTCAGTGGGTCTGTTTTTGCCTCCTCAGCTAAGTTAGATTTGATGGAGCCTGGAGCCTCTCTGTCATTACAGCTCCTCAGGCTGAACCTACCTGGATATATCCAGAACTGTGACTTGCTGTTCTGGCTGTTAGTCTTCCACTCTACAGTACTGCTGTCACTATCACTGCTGCTGCAGCTCAGTGCTACAGGGAGAGAAAGAATCTCAAAACTTTTCATCTTCAGGAAGAAACTGAGCTATTCTCTTTGTACCGGGAAGGGTGCTGGACACAGGCCCCCTTAGCAGCCTCGTCCCTGTGTTAGAATCTAGACAGTTTTCTTTATTTTTACTATTTTCTTCATTGTAGAATAATAGTGAAGACATCAAAATTGGGAAATAAAATATATTTTAGATTTTAGATTCTTCAAAGTAGTCACCCTTTCCCTTGATGACAACTTTGCACACTTTTGGCATTCTTTCCTCCAGCTTCACCTGGAATGCTTTTCCAACAGTCTTGTTCCCAGTCAGTTCCCACATATGCTTTTCCTTCACTCTGCGGTCCAACTCATCCCAAACCATTTAAAAAAAGTTTTACCCCTTTTTCTCCCCAATTTCGTGGTATCCAATTGTTAGTAGTTACTATCTTGTCTCATCGCTACAACTCCCGTACGGGCTCGGGAGAAGACGAAGGTCGAAAGCCATGCATCCTCCAAATCACAACCCAACCAAACCGCACTGCTTCTTAACACAGCGCGCATCCAACCCGGAAGCCAGCCGCACCAATGTGTCGGAGGAAACACTGTGCACCTGGCAACCTGGTTAGCGTGCACTGCGCTCAGCCCGCCACAGGAGTCGCTAGTGCGCGATAAGACAAGGATATCCCTACCGGCCAAGCCCTCCCAAACCCGGACGACGCTAGGCCAATTGTGCGTCGCCCCACGGACCTCCCGGCCGCGGCCGGCTGCGACAGAGCCTGGGCGCGAACCCAGAGTCTCTGTTAGCACTGCGCCACCCGGTAGGCCCCCCAAACCATCTCAATTGGGTTGAGGTCAGGTGATTGTGGAGGCAAGGTTATCTGATGCAGCACTCCATCCCTCTCCTTCTTGGTCAAATAGCCCTTACAGGAGGTGTGTTGGATCATTGTCTTGTTGAAAAACAACTGATAGTACCACTATTGTGGTAGCCATGCTGGTTAAGTGTGCCTTGAATTCTAAATAAATCACGACAATGTCACCAGCAAAGCACCCCCATCACCATCACACCTCCTCAATGCTTAAAGGTGGGAACCACACATGCAGAGATAATTTGTTCACCTACTCTGCATCTCACAGAGACACAGCGGTTGAACCAGAAATCTCAAATTTGGAATCAGACCAAAGTACAGATTTCCACCGGTCTAATGTCCATTGCTCATGTTTCTTGGCCCAAGCAAGTCTCTTCTTATTATTGGTGTCCTTTAGTAGTGGTATCTTTGCAGCAATTCAACCATGAATGTCATGATCGTCTGAATGAATGGACCAAGGCGCAGCATACTTAGAATTCCACATGTTTAATAAATATGAAACTCACTAAAACAATACAGGAGAAAACGAAACGTGACATTCTGGGCTGCTCACAGGCAGCTACACAAAAACAAGATCCCACAAACAACAGGTGGGAAAAGGCTGCCTAAATATAATCCCCAATCAGAGACAACGATAGACAGCTGCCTCTGATTGGGAACCATACCAGGCCAACGAAGAAATAGAAAACATAGATTGCCCACCCGAGTCACACCCTAACCAACTAGAGAATTAAAAGGATCTCTAAGGTCAGGGCGTGACAATGAAGGCCTGATTTCATGCAGTCTCCTCTGCACAGTTGATGTTGAGATGTGTATTCTATTCTACTGTATTTTTGACTGTATGTTTGTTTATTCCATGTGTAACTCTGTGTTGTTGTATGTGTCGAACTACTTTGCTTTATCTCGGCCAGGTCGCAGTTGTAAATAATAACTTGTTCTCAACTAGTCTACCTGGTTAAATAAAGGTGAAATAAATAAATAAAATAAAACTTTGAAGAATTTGAGTAGGTGTGAGTAGGTGTGTCCTAACTGAGTAGGTGTGTCCTAACTTTTGACTGTTACTGTCTGTGTCTGTAGTTTTTTTTAGCCAGAGCTTGAAGCGATGAGCAGTAATCCTTCCTGCTTCTTAGTTCTAATGAGCATTTGTGTTATGATATTGGCTAGTGGCCACACGTATACAGTAGGTCAAGTGCTTTACTGGTTAGTCCAACTCAAACACCTCTATCCCCCCACCTCACCCAATGTCTCGTCACTCACTTCCTTTGTGACCCCCCCACCCCCATCCATACATACATTATTGTGTCTTAACCAGTGATAGCCATGAAACCCTTGTGACCAATCACCCCCTCCCTCATCATACTTTCCTTGAACTAAATATAGGCAAAATCCCTGCACATAGCACTCATCCATTGTGGCCAGCCTGCCTTCCAGTTTCAACATGAGAGGTGTTTGAAATGGGGCCCCATGTCAAATCTACCCCCCTCATTGCCCCACTGTCCCCAGTCCTGCCACATAGTGGTCATTGTGTACACTCCCTAGGGGGTTTACTGTGGAATGAGGTCATCCCTTGTCTTAGCGATCCGCAGCATGCTAAGTACTGAGTCATCGTGGTAGTGTCATGGCCCTCAGATCACTGCGGAGTGCAGACTGTCCGGCTGCCTGAAGAGGGATGCCTCACTATGGATATGAGTGTGACCAAAAGAACATTCCCGCACTGGCACATCACACAGTTACAGTGTGTCAGCTCACTTTCTGAGTAGCTGACCTTATATTGACAGTATATTGTATCTTGCACAGTTAAATAACTATTGATCTGCGTAGTGCTTAGTGTGTTATATAGATCATTTCATTTGTGAGTGGAAAGACTGCCTCTATTGATGTTTCAAAAGCCATTTCAGGCTGTTAAGGATCAGCCACTGTTCTGTAATGGCTCTCTGTCCAGTTCCTGAGAGGAGAAGAAAATCTCATTTCCACTCTTATTTTCTTTCATTCCTTATTTTGTTCTCTCTTTTTTTCCCCTTCTCTCCAAAATGTTCTGGCTCGGAGGACATTGTAGGAAAATTCCACTCATCCCGCCAGGGCTTTTCTGGGACCCTTTCACTTACGGCACTGTTAACTGAAAAATACGACCGGGTGGCTTTGTGCGCTCTCTATCCCCAACGTGGTTCCTTCCTTTTCCTCCTTTGTGAGGAGAACACAGGAGGACAAGTGTGTGGAATGTCTGTGTTCTGACTTCAGCCCAGACTACGGCTCTAGCATTGCTATGGAAGGTTCACAGACCATTCACCAGTCTCTCTTCTGCCTCAACCAATCACCCTCTCTCTCTCTCTCTCTCTCTCTCTCCAGTTCCATTCTCTTCTCTCCTCATTTACAGTAACAGTGTCCCTGTCTCTGGCCCTCTGGCTTCAGGGGGTTAGTCAACCGAACTGTACCGAGGCCTCACTGCACCTAAGCTGTCAGCAGGAGCAGAGCTTGAATAGTTCTAGGTGCTTATTATGGGCTGTAGCCCTTTCCTCAGGTCGTTTGTTTGTGTTTGACACACTCTCTCTCTCCGACACGTTTTAGTCTCAGGAACTGCTACAGACGAGGCTCCCTCTCTGCTCTGACCCCCTCGTCCGAAGCATGCCCTGCTGCTGACATGTAGGTCTGGATATGCTCCTGCACTACAAAGCAGACGAGAGAGAAATGGGGGGGCCTGTATTGTGGCTCACAATGGGGGCTTTGTGTTGCCTGGAGAAGGGGCCAGGGTGCAGTATGGGGAGGCTCGGACCGACAGGGCTCTTCCCTGGGAGAAGGGGGCCTTGTGTTGGGGCAGAGAGGGTTGACTGCAGGGAAGAGGTCAGGTCTGAGTGACAGCACAGGTGTGAAGGGCCAGGCGGAACGGGGGTATGGTAGAAGGGGGGACCCCAGGGAAGATAGGGGTGTGTCTGTTAGGGACCCTCTCTCTGTAGTGAAAATAACTCTGTGTTCTTTGGTGGATGTACTAGAGTTTCAGACAAATGGCAGTGTACACACACACTATCCCACTCATATAGACACATGTTGGCAGATGCTCCCCTAATGGCAGACAGCTGTGGAGTTCATTCAGTATAAAATGGTATTTCTGTTGGCGGGCTCTTGTCATAGATCTCTGATCTCAGACAGCCATGAACTGTTGAGTCTCTGCAATATGGGGAAAGAATGCACCCTTAATAAACCAGAGACATGAACATGTTCTCCTCAGTTCACTGGTTTTTAGAGGTTTCACTGGTGGGAGGGAGCAGAGTCTGAGATTACAGACCGGGGTTGAATGGAGACCCCATGAAAGCACTTGACGATGTGGGGAGTTTTCTCAACATACATGCATGGCTATGAATGACAGTCCTGTTATGAAATAAATTATTATAAATAGGTGCTTTATTGCTGTATATGTTAGAGGTCTTTTGGAAAACTTCACGTGATCACATGGTTTCAAGTGTAGTTTCATGTTATCACATGTTGTGACGTTATCGTATTAACTTCCCATAAGATCACATGGAAACATGTTTTTGGAAGGGTAGAGAGGGAAGCTCAACCACCTCAGTTATAATGGCAGCTTCCCCAGCGCTGCAGGTCTGTCCAATCTTTTACTGGGGCCTGTGTCTTGGGTGGCCACACAATGCCACTAATCCACCCACGGTCTGGGCATGCAGGGCTCCACTGGAGACATGTTGCTGGGTGGGTGGGTGAAGAGCGAGAACCACCGTCAACTGTCTAGAAGTGTTTTCATTGGTCACACATAGCTGGGATAGCTGCAGTCTGAGCCAAGGAGATGAGGTTACCTGAAGCTGCTGCCCCTCACTCACTCCCTCCCTCCCTGGAGCTGCCACTCCTGGGAAAGGAGGGACATGTAGAACAGTATACAACCAACTCTTTCCAACAAACACACATTTAGTGGACCTCTGGGGTGAGGGTAAATGTGGAAAACTGCCTGGATTGTCTGGACAAGTAGCAGCAGTGCCTGAATGTAAATGAATGTAATTCAGTGCCTGAATGTCCATAAAATGAGAGCATGGGAGATGTCTATTTGAAAGTGACATGCATGGAAAGTTGGCAGATGAACAGTGACAACCAGGTCACTTGGTAATGTGATACATTCTGACATGGAGGATCTCTGTGGAAGCAGGGAGTGTTTGAATCGCTGTCTGGAGAATGTAGCAGTGACTACACACTTAGAATGTAGATATGTATGGACAGGACTGGACTGCATGATTGCCTCATGGTACACTGGAATAAATCCCTTGGAATATCTGCAATTCAAGGAATTCAGATCAACTACCTGGG
This sequence comes from Oncorhynchus tshawytscha, assembly GCF_018296145.1. Taxonomy (NCBI): domain Eukaryota; kingdom Metazoa; phylum Chordata; class Actinopteri; order Salmoniformes; family Salmonidae; genus Oncorhynchus; species Oncorhynchus tshawytscha. The sequence goes on from NC_056437.1 coordinate 79,665,649, forward strand.
TGTACAGTATTACCCCCGATGGCAGCAGGTGCTCTATGCTCAGACTCAACCTGTTTTCAGCATATTTAAGAGTGGAGACAGGTTTGAGTCATTCTGTAGTTCTCACAGTGATGACTGTAGGGTGGGGCTCTGCCAGACTGGGCTCTCTGTAGGTAATAGCTTGGATGAATAACAGTCTGTTTTACAGGTGACTGCATTCTAAACAGCATGAGGTGCATCCGTGTTTAAATCAGTGATCGCTTTCTGTTGTGTTAGTGAATGGGTCCAAACACGGATGAGCTGTATCAGACGTAGGGATTGGATCTGAACAGGGACTGTATCTGACGTAGGGATTGGATCTGAACAGGGACTGTATCTGACGTAGGGATTGGATCTGAACAGGGACTGTATCAGACGTAGGGATTGGATCTGAACAGGGACTGTATCAGACGTAGGGATTGGATCTGAACAGGGACTGTATCAGACGTAGGGATTGGATCTGAACAGGGACTGTATCAGACGTAGGGATTGGATCTGAACAGGGACTGTATCAGACGTAGGGATTGGATCTGAACAGGGAAAGGATCTGAACAGGGAAAGGATCAGACGTAGGGATTGGATCTGAACAGGGAAAGGATCAGACGTAGGGATTGGATCTGAACAGGGAAAGGATCAGACGTAGGGATTGGATCTGAACAGGGAAAGGATCAGACGTAGGGATTGGATCTGAACAGGGAAAGGATCAGACGTAGGGATTGGATCTGAACAGGGAAAGGATCAGACGTAGGGATTGGATCTGAACAGGGAAAGGATCAGACGTAGGGATTGGATCTGAACAGGGAAAGGATCAGACGTAGGGATTGGATCTGAACAGGGAAAGGATCAGACGTAGGGATTGGATCTGAACAGGGAAAGGATCAGACGTAGGGATTGGATCTGAACAGGGAAAGGATCAGACGTAGGGATTGGATCTGAACAGGGAAAGGATCAGACGTAGGGATTGGATCTGAACAGGGAAAGGATCAGACGTAGGGATTGGATCTGAACAGGGAAAGGATCAGACGTAGGGATTGGATCTGAACAGGGAAAGGATCAACGTAGGGATTGGATCTGAACAGGGAAAGGATCAGACGTAGGGATTGGATCTGAACAGGGAAAGGATCAGACGTAGGGATTGGATCTGAACAGGGAAAGGATCAGACGTAGGGATTGGATCTGAACAGGGAAAGGATCAGACGTAGGGATTGGATCTGAACAGGGAAAGGATCAGACGTAGGGATTGGATCTGAACAGGGAAAGGATCAGACGTAGGGATTGGATCTGAACAGGGAAAGGATCAGGAGGAGGGCAGGGTGGCTCCCCCTCTCTATTGTGACTAGCCTAAGCATTGAGAACATGAGTGTGTGTCTCCTGCTATTTTGGTGCTGCTGGTTGTCTGTTGGGGCAATGGGTTTCTACTTTGTCTGACCTACCTAACCCTCCAGTGAACAGTAATGCGTCTCTACTCCTCCTTTGAATTGAAACAACGACTTCTCATTCCACTCTCCTGTACCTCTATATCCCCTCTCAGAGCAGCTCGTGCTGAATTCAGTGGAATAGAGACATTATATTCCAGTTTCCAATAAGCCCTAGGATGTTGACACCAGCAGCAGGGCAACATTAGAACCCCATGATGGGCCTCTGTTACTGCTGTTACACATTCACAGGTGTTTCTCATTTCACCCCCGTGTCAGAAGCATGTGGAAAATGTGCTTTGTGAGGTATGAGCAAAGTGTGTGTGTGTGTGGCTGATACCCTCTGTGGGGGTCAACAGGTGTGGGAGGAAGGAAGCCTCGCTAGGTGTGAGGGAGGACAATGACTTCCTTTCTTTAATGTGCAGGATCTCTCTCCCTCTAGTCCCACTGGTCACTTCACAAACCATCCCCTGTCATATCCACTAGATAGGGAACAGTCATCACCTTCTATCTGACCCTTATTCCATTCCTGTCACTGATCTCAATTTCCACTGTAATTGAGTCAAACCAAAAAAGTAGTCTCTCTCATAGGATGGGAAGCTTTTTATTGTAGCTACAGTAGTCACTGCAACACATTGCCTTCCGGCCTACAATGCCACATCTAATATGCCCTCATCTGTGTATCCGAGTCGACTGACGCCATGCTACCTTTCCCACTGCATTGCCAAGTCTGTCCCACCATGCACTGGCTGCTCTCTATGCATTACTGTCAGGGGGTTTCCATGGCCTTGAAGGGTGCAGTCTACAGCCCCCCTCTCCTCTGCCCCCTCACCTCCTCCCCTTTACCCCTACCAGTTGCTGTGGGCCAGGAAGCCTGGCCGCCCTCTGTGACCACACAGGAATGTCCTCGCCCCAGGACCCCAGTTGATGGTGAGGGGAACCATGGGCATCCGAATTCCAACAGCCATAACTGATTACTGACTGCAGCCCACAATGCACTGCTAGCTGGCAGAACTGGAAGGTCTTCTTCTGATCTGACACACTCAGCTTTGTGTCAAACTGGTCTGAAAGTATCACTTTGTAGGTATTTTAATGAGACAAAACCTGGTAAAATACATTTAAAAAAATGAGAGTTGAAAGCCCAGTCTCCATTACAACATTCATCAGGCTTGGCAAACTCTTCATTACCGCCAGGATATATGACCAGAATCCCCCTCAGACGAAGGAAGAGTCATACTGTGTTGTGACTGCTTTAATGAATGGTGCATGTCGGCCTCTCCCTCTGGCCCAGTCCTCTCAGCAGCAGCACTCCGCAGTGTTAGTGTGGGTTATCATAACAGCTCAGAAGCCCAGAGGTGACAGTTACACAGAGCAGGTACAGAGAGGACTGGCCAGATCTAATTGTGTGTTTACCAGTTCACCCGTCTGAGAATGCAGGCTGGCGTGTGTGTGTGTGTGTGTGTTATTGAGATTGGGCTAGGCTCCCTGCGTCGCAGCATTGACAATACAGCAGTGAGAAACCCCAGACATGGCAGGGACCTCAGTCTCTCTCACACAGACACTCAGTCTTTTGTTCCTCCGGCTTTAAGTACCCCTGGAATCCATCCTGACTGCTCTATATGAGTATACAGGCCACAGCTCTTTCTATTGCTGCTGCTCTAATGACCAGTCCTAGTAGATGATCCATGCCTCTGCTCTACTATTGTGTGTGTGTGTGTGTGTGTGTGTGTGTACAGGGTGGGTAGGCCTGGGTAGTGATATACCCTTCGAGGTTATGGGGAATACTGGCCATCACTCAGGATTTCTGATGTGTGCAAAGTGGTAACCATGGCTCTAGAATTAGCACTGCGTTTGTTGGGGTTTTATGACTTCTTTTATGAAGCTAATTTAGAGAGCAGGAAGAAGGATGTGGAAAAAGAGTGTAGTATCCAGTTGAAGTGGCGGTGAGGCTGTTTTCTCATACCAGCTCCCACCCTGCCTCCCCTAGTCTGTGATCATATTTCACTAACTACAGACCCCATGAAGTCAGAATAAAACCATTCTCTTCTCTGCCTCTTTGACTTGTTTGGATTTGGAGTGGTCCAGCAGGAAGAGTGGAATGGAGTAGACTACAATCCATACTTGGGCTCCACTGTACTCCTACCTTTCAATATTAGGGAGGCTTGGACATGTTTTGGGGAGTAGATGGGAATGTTGAGAGATCAGGGGGCTAGTTGAGGGAGGAGGGGAGAGGTTGAGGGGGTAAAAGGGGTGGCTTGAGGGGGGGTCTGGAATGTGTGGAATGAGTAGATTAATCCGTCTGGGGAATAAATTATTTGTGGAAAACGGATCCCCAGTCTGTCTCCTGCCGCGTGGCCCAGGGGGGAGACGAGGAGAGGGTTGTTTGTCTATGTAGACCGAGATGCGGTGTTGTTTATGTGTGCCACCTTCCATCTCTTTCATTCCCATAGTTGTTGCATGCTGTGTGGAGCAGCAGACAACAAGGCCAAGGACATGTTTGTGTCTACCCAACCATTATCTGAACTGTTGTTTTTCGTTGGTAGGGGTATAGGTTCTCCCCTGGTTGTAGTGAACTGTTCACTCTGAATTGATGGCAGGAGACTGACAGCTTGATTGTACTGAGATCAGCCTTCCTGAGCTGTCAGAAAGGGTTTTTCAGTAGTCCACAGCTTGATGAATGTATGGACTGATTTGACCCTGTCCTCTTGTTAGGCCCAGAATAATGGTGGCTTGTAACTTCATTGGGAGGAAACACAAACTGTGCTGGAATTGCTGCTTAATCGATCAAATCAAGGACCTGTGAGTCGCAAAAGAGCTTTTGTTTTATTTCTGAATAATACTTTGGCTCTGTGCCATGGCTGCAGAGGGAGAGGGAGAGAAGGACTCTGTCAGAGGACGGAGAGAATAAGAGATGAGCGCAACAGTCAGGACAGAGGGAGAGAGATGAGCCAATAGAGTGTGAAATTGGTAGAACAATTTTCATTGGCACCGCCCAGGGTATGTGAAACTGGTCATCTAGGAAACGGCCAAGGACAGAGCGTATATGGGCAGAACAGATGGATACAGTCAGACAGCCCTCTGTGCATGGGAACAAGAGATTGGAGGAGAGACTGGCTCACTTCACCAGCCAATGGGTTTGGATCAGTTAGTTGATTGATATGAATGTATGTAGCCAATACATTTCTCTTTCATATGATAAGATTTGGATAATATCATTATTAGCCCCATAGTGAGTATAACAACACAATGCATACTAAATTAATGATTTCCTGGTAGGTATGAAGTATCTACCCTATGTAATAAAGCAAACTTTCCACATTCACATAATGACCATTATCTAGTGTGCTTTCTGAGAACGTGGAGATCATATGAGCCATAGAGAATTAGGCTTTGATATGTATTACAGAATGACTTCAGCTTATTGGGTGTCTGGCTCTGTGCTCTGCTTGTGATGAATCCTCAGGTTTCTGATTGTGAAATGCCTTTTGATAAATGGCCCACAGAGACTGGTAATTTAAGTCACTATCTTGTTTATTTATTTATTTGGCTTTAGAAGAGAATTAAAGAATGACAGTTTGAAGGCCTAACCCTTCGTCAGTGGAGAGGGAGTAAAGCAGGTGACAAGGAGAGAGTATTAGAACAAGTGAAAACAGAGGAAGTAGGTAGAGACCAGCACACCATTTTATAGCAGTGACTGGATCGATGAATCAATGGCTGAGGTCATCGGTATCGCTGACTACCGACGTTCAGCTGCCATTTTGAACAACGCGATTGGTCTCTGATGTGAATCATATTCTGATCATGTATATCTGAGTTGATGTAGCTCGGTGTTGGGTGCTTCGATTCAAAGCGTTCACAGCTACAAGGTCTGGTTGAAAATCAACAGGACGTGGATGATAACCATCAGAGTTAAATAGAAAGTTATTCTCATGAAAACCCAGTGAAAAGCTCTGTCATGGAGAGGAAGAGTAATCAAACTTTGACCTGTGGAGCTCCGGAGTCTGGTGTGTTGTCAGGAACCTGGCCACTTCTACTCAGCAACCCATCGATCATCCGTCCTGTTTTGCTATTCTCATCAGACGCGTACAATTTGGAGAGCAATAGCTTTTGGGGTTGGCTGAGGCAGAGGAAATGTTGTCTGTAATAGAGCAATAGACAGGTATGAGTAGAAACAGACGGTGTGTCTCTGGGAGGAAAAAAAGAGCACCACAGGCCAGAGAAATAGGAGCGCTCAACGATATGGTCATTTATCAGTGTGACTAGTCGCCAGCAGCAGTTCACACTATAGTGACATAACAAAAGGTTGTGCCTATAACACCTGGTAGACATTCAGGTAGCCAGTCAGTCCTCTGATGAAAGGTGACCGACATGAATGATTTATCATTCCAACCATCATTTGAGTTTAAAGATGATCATCCATAGAGTTATATTTGTTCCTCGGACTCATTGTTCAAATCTGTCATGAGGTCACAGTCCCGGATCTGTGGGCTTAATAAAACCATGTAAGCTCTTTATCTTCTGATCAAATATGGGCTTGGGCTGGGGAGCAATGTACCCATGACGCAGGGTCCAGCAGTGACAGCTGCCCTCTGTGGCTGTCCAGTCTAGTCAGAGGGACATGGGGCTGGTAAGGTAAACACAGTGACCTTAAAGGGTATCCAATGGTGACCTTCAGTGTGGCTGAGTCACCCCCAGACCTCCACAAGCCACCTGACACTGACAATACCTCATACCATGGGCCACCAGGGTGAGTCTGAATGGAGCTGAGGCACAATGAGCTTTTAGGGAGTGAGGACAGAGCTATGACAGAGACACAGGGAGGGAAGAGGTTGCAATAGGACCAGAGTTGTCACTAACACATACACAGTAAGCTCGTGTCCCTCTGATCCCTTCTGAGAGTGCTCTGACTGTTTCATCTATAACCATCCACTGTAGCTGTCATGTCAATTTTCACCGTTTACAACATGCCTTTCTCTTTAAAAAATTGCAGTGGATTCATGAGCTATTCATGATGCACATGCACACTAAGAATCAGTGTGTCCTCACTTCACCCCTTTCCCACTCTCTCCCTGGCTCAAAGCGTCGTCCCCAGGGTGGGTAGATTTAGGGGCGTCAGGCAGGCTGCTGGTTCAGCAGACAGTGTAGGGGATATTCTCTGCTGGCGACAGAGACCACTCACAGCGTGGTTGTCTGTAATGCCGGGGCTACACAGACAAATTTTAACGTGACAAGCCAACTTTATCAGTGTAACCTACAGCAGCGGGGCTGTGAAATCAAACCCATTCAGAGATTGGGGAGCACAGCAATACTGGTTAGATATTGATGGAGGTGGAAAGAGTTGGTGGTATTAGTGGAGGGGGCATTCCTCCCAGTGATGTTGATGTTTAGGAATTTAAGGTATGTTTGGCAGATTTCCACAGGAAATGAAACAACCTCTGTCTTTCTTCCCATGAATGTCGAGGACTCCATCCTTACAGCGTCAGAACGTTGTCTGCATTTTAGGAGAAAAGGTTATCCAAACACAGAGGTGCCTCAGCGGCTATGATGTTTGTCCAATTTACAAGATGTTTCCATCTGGACTCAAATAGCTTCCTACCCAGAGACCCTCATTGTGTTGACTCTGTGTGTTACATCCCTCCGGATGATATACCTTCTGGTGTCACTGTGTCATGTCAGCTATGTCACCTATCCCCAAATAACTTTGTGATTTCATTTCCCATACATTCTGGGGTTGAGAGAGTGCCTGTCACATCATTCCGACAGGTCCTGTTCCTCAAACTGGCATGCCTCCACAACACCCACTAAAGAGATTCATCAGAGTCAATCTATGGAGAAAAAAAGAGTTGAGTTACTGTCCAGTCCACAGAGCAGGTTCTTGTTAGAGTAGATGAATAGATGCTGAGTCATGAGTGGGCTGAGGGGGTGAATAATGAGAGGCAGAAGGAGAATCATGAGGACAGCAGCTGCAGCAGGTATTTCTCTGGCAGAACACAGATCTATCTAGCATCTGTCTCTATGCTTTTAACCCAGGGGTCTCCAACCCTGTTCCTGGAGAGCTACCATCCTGTAGGTTTTGACTCCAACCCCATTTGTAACCTCGCTGATTCAGCTTATCAACCAGCTAATTATTAGTATCAGGTGCGCTTGATTACGGTTGGAGCAAAATCCTAGAAGTCGCTGGCTCTCCAGGAATAGGGTTGGAGATTAAACCTACAGGAGGGTGTCTCCAGGAACAGGGTTGGAGATCAAACCTACAGGAGGGTGTCTCTCCAGGAACAGGGTTGGAGATTAAACCTACAGGAGGGTGTCTCTCCAGGAACAGGGTTGGAGTTAAAACCTACAGGAGGGTGTCTCTCCAGGAACAGGGTTGGAGTTAAAACCTACTGGAGGGTATCTCTCCAGGAACAGGGTTGGAAATAAAAACCTACTGGAGGGTATCTCTCCAGGAACAGGGTTGGAGATAAAAACCTACAGGAGGGTGTCTCTCCAGGAACAGGGTTGGAGATAAAAACCTACAGGAGGGTATCTCTCCAGGAACAGGGTTGGAGATAAAAACCTACAGGAGGGTATCTCTCCAGGAACAGGGTTGGAGATAAAAACCTACAGGAGGGTATCTCTCCAGGAACAGGGTTGGAGATAAAAACCTACAGGAGGGTGTCTCTCCAGGAACAGGGTTGGAGATAAAAACCTACAGGAGGGTGTCTCTCCAGGAACAGGGTTGGAGATAAAAACCTACAGGAGGGTATCTCTCCAGGAACAGGGTTGGAGATGAAAACCTACAGGAGGGTATCTCTCCAGGAACAGGGTTGGAGATAAAAACCTACAGGAGGGTGTCTCTCCAGGAACAGGGTTGGAGATAAAAACCTACAGGAGGGTATCTCTCCAGGAACAGGGTTGGCGATAAAACCTACAGGAGGGTGTCTCTCCAGGAACAGGGTTGGCGATAAAACCTACAGGAGGGTATCTCTCCAGGAACAGGGTTGGAGATATAAAAGCCTACACGAGGGTATCTCTCCAGGAACAGGGTTGGAGAGCCCTGGTCTAGGCTGTTTGAACATGGACTTTTAGATCAGGTGGATCAGCTTTAATTTTGAAGATAGATTTTGGCTTACATCAATGTAATTGTCTGCATAATTTCCAATCCCCTATATATACAAATGTATTTTAAAAAATGTATTAAAAAATATATATATTTTCCTTTATTATTTTCCCCTAACCCTATCACCCCTCCCCTAATTGTAGTAAACTAATGGGCAACAACACTTTGGCTTCTACTTCCAGCTTATACATACTATACATTTTACAGACACAGTATATTTTACAATAGTTATCTTTTGTTTGTTTTTAGTCCTATCCAATACCAAAACCCCTCTCAACTATCTCTGAAGACCATCCAGTTTTGATTTCTATTTGCCATGTATTTTTCAACTGTGCTGTTTCACAAAGATTCTGAACCTTTATACATTTTACTAACACAATATATTTTACATTTAGTTATCTTGTTATGTTTAGTCCCACCCTTCAGCTCCCCTCAACCCCTCCCATCCATCTCTGAACACCATCCAGTTTTGATTTCTATTTGCCATATATTTTTCAGCTGTGATGTTTCACAAAAGTTCTGAACCTTTCTATTCTCATAGATTTTACATATTGTCAATTAAAGATAAACATTTTTGCTAAGAGTATTATTATATTATTGGTGGATTGACTATGACTTTTAAATTACCCAGCAGTGCTATTTGCAGATTTAGTAAATGTTGCAGTTCTTCAGCCATTCCTGAAACTGCGACCAAAAAACTGTGACCAAAAACAAGCTACATATGGATAGAACCAGAACAAATTATTTAATGATTTTATCTCTTTATAGCAAAATCTGCGGAGCTGGGATGGTTGTATCTCCCATATATATAACATTCTATTGGTTGCAAGAATTTTGTATAATAATTGAAATTGAAAAACCTTTTTTGAATCCAGAGTCATTTTGTGTATCAGTACATAAACCAAGTGGCATGAACTATTTTGCAATCTATATGGCACAGCAGTCAATGCATTTTTTGGTCCTTAAATTTGATAGTTATCACAACTTTCCAATTTTGGTCTTTAATGCAGGGCCGACAGACAAGTTCCTTACTTTTCCCCCCTTCCACTTGCCTCTTCCATTTTTGAGGTAATGCTGCAATTAGTTGGTTGTAATTTAGAGCAGACATTTCCATATATTTTTGTTAGCTGCATGTGTGACAATTCCACCAGTCCTATTTATGATATAATTTACAAAGATCATAACATTTTTTTTGTTCTATAGTTTTTTTAAAATCAATTAGTATATTTGAGTTTAACCATAATATTGGATGTCATATTTGTCTTTTCTGGTGGATTAAACTGAAATTGTGGTTAGGGAGGGTTTGGCCGGTTGTCTCATCGCGCACTAGCGACTCCTGTGGCGGGCCGGACGCAGTGCACGCTAACCAAGTCGCCAGGTGCACGGTGTTTCCTCCGACACATTGGTGCGGCTGGCTTCCGGGTTGGATGCGCGCTGTGTTAAGAAGCGGTGCGGCTTGGTTGGGTTGTGTTTCGGAGGACGCATGGCTTTCGACCTTCGTCTCTGCCGAGCCCGTACGGGAGTTGTAGCGATGAGACAAGATCGCAACTACTAACAATTGGATACCACGAAAAGGGGGTAAAAATGTTAAAAATTGTGATATTTTGGAGATGATTTCATTTTCAAGTGAGAGGTTGTAATCTGAATCCTTTGGTGAGAGCCCGCTGAATTCATATTCATTATATAAATAGGCCTGTTTAATTTTGTCTGGCTTGCCATTCCAAATTAAATGGAATATTGATTTAATTTAGTAGCCCCCAATTGTAGCTAGCTAGGGATCTTATCATACCACCGTCGGCAGAATAAAAGGTTATGGAAACATTATTATGCACTAGGTTCAGAGCACCTGCATACACTCTGATATCCAGCTACATCTGAGACTTAGGCCCAGTACTTTTTAACCTCGTTCGTTGCTTGTGTTTACTGGATTAAACACTTGCCTTGCAGCATGGAGGAAGACGCTTGCCAAATTGGCGGCTTTCATCTGGGAATTCCCTGCAACTGGGTGTTCAACTTTAGTAGTTCTGTCATATTGAATATCTTGTTTTTCAATATATGGATGAAATTAGGGCATGATTTGATCATATCAAGCACCTCCTCAACCACAGAGCCAGGGTGTCAGAGCAGTCCTCTGTGGATCCTAGGATTTGTAGTCTACATGGCTGCCCTCAGAGTTTAGGACTAGGCATGTCCAATCTGCTATGGATCAAAATCTCTTTTGAAATGAGACGTGTTAAGATCTGACCCTGACACAGCATGACTGTCTCTCATACAGCTAGAGTCTTTATGAATGGGCTGTAAGGCTGTTCTGATCACACTCCTCAGTGTCTGCTGGGGCAGAACAGGACCACACTGTCACTGCAGGCCAGGGGACTCCTGTTGACATAAACACTGCATTGGGGGGGGTTCATTTCTTGTCTGGATGTCATGAAATGGCCTGTGTGTGTGTGTGTGTGTTGGAGCACATTATCTGTAGTGGAATAGGCTGATTCTGACTCTGTCTTTTTGTTTTTTTCCCCCACAGATCGTGAAGACCAATCAATCCTTTGCACGTGAGTATCCTACTACTCTGTTGGGATCATTTCTATTGACATCCTTTCACATTTCACTGAAACATTTTACATGATTGAAAACAGCTTGCTTTTCAAATCAAATCAAATTGAATTTGTCACATACGCCGAATACACTTACAAGCCCCAAACCAACAAAGCAGTTCAAGAAATAGAGACAATATTTCCTCAATAAACTAAAGTATAAAATAAAAAGTAACACAATAAGATTACATAACAATAACCAGGCCATAACACAGGGGGTACCGGTACCTAGTCAATGTGCAGGGCTACAGGTTAGTCGAGGTAATCAAATGGGGGTAATGACATTGACTAAATTTAACATATCAAAAAGAGTTGTGTATATTTCAGTGTTCCATATCAGAGGTATATTATCATCCCAAACCTTTATCTAAACTGCATCATGCTAATGCACCTGATGACGCCCGAGGATGTTCTCACAGGCCTCTGCTCTGCTCCGTCAGTATGCTAGCTGTCCTGCTCCTGAAACATTACCTCATTAAACTGCCCAGTAAGGTAACAGATCGCCTCAGCCTGCCAAGTCCTGCTCTGACACCATCTCTCAAAGAGGACTCAGAGGGTAGAGGTTGTTTTTTTAAGGTGGACCGATTCCAGAGGAGACTCAGTGGCTTTATGAGCTGGAAAAGTAACCTGTCTGGCGCTGAGACTGATGTGGCTGCACCTTAAGTAGGGTCGCAGTGACGTACCCCGTCTTGTCCTTGAGTTCAATTTTGGTGATTTCCTCCATGCAGAGTGGCACCCCAGTCACTCCTTTCAGATTTACAGTCGAGCTCTTAGACTCGGGGAAGAAGGCAGAACAAGCCTACAGTATGTGGGAGTGAAGTGGGCAGCATTAGCATCTGTTAGTTGGTCAGAATAGGAGTTATACTGAAGTGAATAGCAAGGTCCTGCCATCCTGCTGGTTTTCAATTATGGACTAGATCTAAAAAGCTTTATGATGTAGTTATGGAACTGAGTTGGCCTTTGAGAAACTTTGTGCAGAGTAGAGTGAGTTATGAGTGTGGTTTGGTACACAGTCTTCAAACAATTACACCCCCTGTTGGCCAGGATGCTACTTCCCGAGTTCTTGAGTGCTATATGCCAATGATCTCATTTAGACCGACCCATTATCACAGCAATAAGCACACCAATCTTACACCATCTTATAAAGTTGTCATGTCTGGCCAGAAACCTACTCTGTTGTACTATCTGAGAGGGAATCCAGTTTTCCTGTCATTGAAAACCAGTGAGAACTGGTTTACATGCCAGTCCACATGATGAGTAAGTAATTTGGTTTACAGAACAGAAAGTGGGTCAAAGACCTGTGGAATCTCTCACCTTAAGAGTGTGACACACTGATGCAAGAGTCACAGGCCTCACACACTGATGACCTGGCTACCTTGTGCTTGAATAAGAAGAGTGACTAATTCAGAAAGCCAGTCTGCTTGGAATGAAGAAAAGTATGTCCCATGCCCAAATCTGATGTTGTCATTTCAACCTAAAACATCTCACTGTTCTCACAATTGTAATGAGACATCAAATTAATCTGAAATGGCATTTGATTAACATATATTACACTATACCCCCACACCACCCATATACAAAGTGTAGAGGAGGAGACTCGCATTGAGTTGCACTCTGGCCATTTATCCATTAAGCCAGCATTCTGTGTGGAGAGCTAATAGCTGGCTATGGTAAAGCCACGGGTATGTGGCTGTGTGCTGGGTCTGGAGGGGAGTGAGAGTTGGGTCCTGGCGGAGCTGTGGACATCCCTGTCATTAGAGCCGGGCCAAAAGCAGAGCCTAGAAACCCTGGAGACATGCCCACCCAACCACAGGACCCTGGAGTTAAAATCAGACAGAGCAGAGCAGGCAAAACAAACAACAGTATCAGACTCTCTCTAGTCTATAGTATGTCCCAGGGCTGAGCAGAGCCACCCCATCTGACATGATGAGCCTATGGGCTGGGTCGTTTATGTGTTTTGACTGTATATGGTTGAGAATATATGTGGAAGCCTTCCAGGAAGCTTGGCTCTGTCTAGCAACCAAAGGCACATTCATAACAGTAGACAAAGGGTTATGCAACTATTTGCTGGAAGTGTTCAACAGTGCTGAAATGTTATTTATTTTATGAGGCCTGCTTGGTAGTAGATTAGACCAGTTTCTTTGCTCTCCCTCATCCCTCCACCCCCCCTCCTCTCTCTCCCCCATCCTCTCTTCCTCTGTTTAATCTGATATGTATTGGTCCTGTCTGTCTCTTCCTCATACAGAGGCGAGTCGGGTGCCGGCAAGACAGAAAACACCAAAAAGGTCATCCAGTACCTGGCCCACGTCGCCTCGTCACACAAAGGACGCAAAGACCACAACATTCCTGTGAGTGTTTCCATTCCCTCCTTCCCTGTTCCCTTCCTGAACTCCTCCTGTTAAACCCTCCAATGTGTCCATGCTGGACCCAAAGGCCGAGGCTTTACCACAGTGTGTACTCAACTGACTTCTAAACAATGTGTTCTAGTTTAATGACCCCTGATGCTAATGGCTAACGCAGCTCCTCTAATAGAGTCTAATCAGTTTGTTGTTGTGTACCACCTTAACCTGAACGGTCTCCGCTCCAGCTCTGTGGTGCTCAGTGCCACTCTGTCAGAGCCTAATGTTAGCAGGATAATGTTAGCAGGATAATGTTAGCAGGATAATGTTAGCCAACAGTAGGTTCACTGCTTATGGCTTGTGTTTGACATAAGCACCTCCAGGTCTAACCCTTCCCTTTGTTTATTACCTGAAACAAACAGCCCGAATCCCCTAAAGCGTTGAACAAGCTCCAGGCAAGTGTTTCCCCACTTTCTAAAACACTTGTGCTCAGTTTGGATGTTTTTGCATGCCCTTCCCGAAATCAAACTGTACTGTCTTTTCCCATGAACTTATCTCTGCTGGCTACAGTATATGTGGTATTTATTTGTGCTGGCAAAATGTTTAAGTCTGCTATCAAACCGACAGACTCGTATTACATTGTGTTTTATCAGTTGTTTTAGGTTTATTTAAAGGAAATGCCCAACAGTGTCAACATACAGTAAGCCTTAAAAAGTGAAAGAAATATTTTGTCATTTGAAAAACAGTGACTGTTCATTTTCTGTGACCTTAGAACAATAACTAACCCCATATGCATGTGCTGTTTGTGTTTAGGTTCCAGTCATATTTATCTTTGTCATTCCCACTTTGAATGTCCATGGCAATGAGAGGATTTGGTGTGAACTGTGAAATCACATCAGACTGTGGCTCTCCAAACCCTCTTCTACAACAACCCTCTAATATCTCAACCATTCTCCTTTATTCATGCTAGCTTTTCATCTGATTAGCTCAGAAAGCCTTTGGCATAGCTTCAAATACCTTTAATGCACTGTTAATGCCCACGGCCACACTAATACTGTTTGTGTCCATAATAACACCTGACTACTCATTCACACACAGTGGATTCCTGTCCTACAGTACAGCCTGTGAGTAGCTGTTGCTTTTGAATGTTCCTAATCAATAAGCACATGTTGGGTCAGTGATGTGGGAATGCTGTGACCTTCCTGTCCCCATCTCAATCCTCACTTGGGCATCTTTGGGAATGAAATTAAGCTACTATTGTCTCTCTGCTGCATAACATGGGCATGCTTCAGTAACAATGGAGGCTCACCTGGGACTAATACACTGCGCATAATTTTTCAGCTTGATTCATGATCCACTGTTCCCCCACAGAGACTTTCTAACTTACAGCATTCTTTCCAACTGAATACTCCGCTGTGGATACTTCTGAGTGTAAATTAGATATTTACTGGCCCTCATTGTCCCCCCACTCAGTTTGCCCAGGAGCTACTTTTCTTTCCCAAAACCTTTTTTCCCCCTCTGTAAAGCTATGCTTTGCTGAAGCAGATGCTGCTAAGATTAAACACCCCCTAAAAAAATTACACTCACTCAGGTTGTGTATATGTAGTGTTGATGTGTGGCATTATCCTGGCTGTAACTCTGTACCTGAGTCCACGTGCCAGAATACACCAGTCCACTACAGCCCACTGCCCTCCCACACCACGCTACCTCTGTGTCCAGTTAGGATCCCTATGAGCACGGGCCAGAGGAATGTGGAGCGAGGGGATGATGGGAGGGAGGAGAGGGGAGGCTGGGGGCCAAGTAGCAGCTCTGATAGAAGAGTGGGCCCCAGACACCCAGTAGCCAGGAGCTTGGGGATTTTTCAGTGGGGCAGAGCTGTGGAAGTATTGCATTGATCTGATACAATGTTTGTGCATTAGGGAGGTAGGGAGGTATTGTGCAGTGTAGTAGGTAAAGGATAAGAGAGGGAGTGAAAATGTACACATGACCCTTCTTTAGCGTCCAGCCATCAGGAGAGAGAGGTTTGACTGGAGCAGCTCTCTGACTCTGATCCAGACAGTGGGAGGAGGAACTCAATACCCCCATGTGATCTGTACAGTTTAGATCTGATTTCCACCCTGAGTTGAGCTCCTGAAAGAAAAATAGTCCTCACGTCGTGTTCTGCCCCGCCTGAGTTATAGGATGTGCTTCAGGGTTGGCTGCGACACATCTACACGGTAGAGGCTGCAGTATGTTTAAGTGGGCCAGACCCCAGTCCTTCTGGCAGCAGCCCTACATCTCTCTGCCCTACTCTCTCACTCACCCGTATGTAGGCTGAGCCTGTCCCACATATCTGTGGTGGGGCTGGACAGCGCTACCCCCCAACCTTTAAAATCACAGAAAACTCTGGCCCACCGGGTCAACAAAAACCTGGCCCCAGTGTCCCATCAAGAGAAACCAGGGCGGTACAGGCTGGCTGGTTGCGGTGCTATTTCTGTTGTGCCCACACAGCCAGCGCCCTGGTTAGAGTGGGTAAAGGGGGCGAGGTGCGGGATGGTGGAATGCCCCCACCGCTCGAGGATTTGGGAAGTAGCCACCGCCCCGTCACAGCAGTGCCTCCCAGAAGTGGAGGGTGCATGTGAGCAGCGTCACAACCACAGGAATTCTCTCACCACCCCACAATGTCTCACTTTATTTACTGCAGGCAGTGCTGCTTTTTCCCTCTGTCCTCTCTGTATGTGGGGAAGAAGTAGACTAGTGGCCTCTCAAACTGTGTGAGACAGTTGGCTATGCCCTGTGGCTGGCTATGCCCTGTGGCTGGCTATGCCCTGTGGCTGGCTATGCCCTGTGGCTGGCTATGCCCTGTGGCTGGCTATGCCCTGTGGCTGGCTATGCCCTGTGGCTGGCTATGCCCTGTGGCTGGCTATGCCCTGTGGCTGGCTATGCCCTGTGGCTGGCTATGCCCTGTGGCTGGCTATGCCCTGTGGCTGGCTATGCCCTCCAACCTGTGATGGACATGACCAGCAGCATATAAACAGCATTTAAACCTCTGTCTACACGATTCATACAGTAGGCTTGTATTCGCTCTGCTCAATAGCTCGAATTGATCAGTTGGTGTATGTTTTGACATAATATTATTAAACTGTATAATATTATAAACAGAATAATATTTAGTCCCAGATGTTAATATGAGTATAACACGACCGCCACATCTGATTTAAACGCATTATGATCAGGCCTTTTGAGGAGGATTCTAGTGCTGCATCATTTTGTGTTCAGTCAAACAAAAATGTATTTTTCTCTCCAAAGACTGGTATTGATATTGAGGAATGCATTATTAAAGAAAGCCTCAGTCAAGAGTGCACTGAATCTTCGGTTTTGCAGATGAGCTGAACCATATGGTTTACATTTAGTGTTTCTCAACATTGTATGAAATAATTGGGTACAATGTCATCTTACTGACATCATACTTTTAATGGGTTATTCATTCAGTAGAAATATAGCAGATGTCTGCTGCATAACAGAGGTTCCATTCTCACACTCTCTTTATTTCCCATGTCCACCCTGTGGTGAAAGCAAAGGCACTTGTCCATACCGATTTAATTCATCTTTCATTAGCGGTTCATGGCTGGTTTAGGTGGTGGCGGTATTAACTGGCTCTATATCACTCAGTTTCTCCCTCACTTTACAGGGCGAGCTGGAACGGCAGCTTCTGCAAGCCAACCCCATCCTTGAATCCTTTGGCAATGCCAAGACGGTGAAAAACGACAACTCGTCACGTTTCGTAAGTTCAAAAAGCTACACTTGGATACAAATAGTCTTGAATGTGACAGCTGTACTGTGTTTTATGTACACATTTGTAGACGGCCTATACACAGACCCTCTGTGTAAATAGGTATTGTAGGACCTGCCTCTCCAGAATACAGTGAAATAGTGTATGAAGGAGAACACTGTCTGCTACTTCTGACCAGAACTGACAACACACACACTCACAGTGTATCCCCACTTCTGACCTGAACTGACAAAACACACACACTCACAGTGTATCCCCACTTCTGACCAGAACTGACAACACACACACACTCACAGTGTATCCCCACTTCTGACCAGAACTGACAACACACACACACTCACAGTGTATCCCCACTTCTGACCAGAACTGACACACACACTCACACACTCACAGTGTATCCCCACTTCTGACCAGAACTGACAACACACACACACTCACAGTGTATCCCCACTTCTGACCAGAACTGACAACACATACACACTCAGTGTATCCCCACTTCTGACCAGAACTGACAACACATACACACTCACAGTGTATCCCCACTTCCGACCAGAACTGACATTATACTTCACGGATGTCTGCAGAAGTGATACTGTTGACTCAGTGGGGACTTTTGGGCTCACAGAGGCCTACAATGACACACAATGTTTAGAACTGCTGCCTTACACATTTTGTATCCCTCCCTACAGGGCAAGTTCATCAGAGTCAACTTTGACGTGACCGGCTACATTGTTGGGGCCAATATCGAGACCTGTATCCTCAAAGATGGGAGACTTGGAAGTGAAGGGGATGTAGGAGTCTGCAGATGTACATACATAGTCAGGGTTTGGCTCAAGGGGCTCTGGGATTTGTGCCACACTTCAATGCAGAGTGCTCACCAGATAATGGATAGACTTAGGTTCTTGGAGCTAGATATATTCATACTCAGCCTTTGTTTATTCATGTTTAGGTTGACTTTGGAGAATACTGGTTTTAGTTTTCTAAGATTGAATTGTATCTGGTCGTTATGCTTGTGAGAAATGTCAAATTTGTGTCCCTCAAGAATAGCATGTTGTGCAAGATTTGGCGTTGCAGAAAGTATGATTTATAAAGCAGTGTGCTGTGTGCTATACAGGCATTCCTCTTTCTGAGATGGTGGTAGTCAAGGTTTCTGGAAACACTGACTAAATAGCAACCCACTCAGTGGGCATTTCAGTCTCCTGTAAAACTAAAGTCCAGTGATGTGCACAGTTGAGCTCTTGCCTGAAGCCCAAAATGGTCGCTCTTTAGACAAAACATCCTGTATTCAGACACAAGTGATCAGAAACACATGACTTTACCGTTTTAGGGCCAGCAAATTATGCCCAGTATCTCTAGATTGGGACCGCATTTAACATATTAAAGTCTGTTGAGATTGGCGTTAACAGAAATATATATACTTATTATTTTACAGTATAACATACAAGTATAGCAAGAAGCAGCAATTCATACCGATCCATTGTATGTTTGAGAAGATTCTGCTAGACATGGCACAATAACCAGTAAGCCATTTACCAGCACAGGAATGATGGCATTGCTCCTTTGGACCTTGACTCCCTGACTACCAGACCTCCTGGAGAAGTCCAGGGCCGTTCGCCAGGCTACAGACGAGAGGACCTTCCATGTCTTCTACCAGCTTCTGGCAGGAGCCGGGGAGCACCTCAAAAGTCAGTATTTTATACACCATTCCAATTATAATGGTTGTCAATCGTGTCTTCTGCAAGAAGAATCACAACTATGTCTATTATTTTCAGTTTTTCAATGTTCTGTGCCAGAAATGGCTCGTTCAATATTGTATATGCCATTTCATTATTTCATCTCATGTTATAAGTCCTGGCTGTTCTGTTATAGTACTGGTTTTTGATTTGTCTCCGCCTACCCCTGTCCTCTCAGCTGACCTGCTCCTGGAGGGCTTCAACAACTACCGCTTCCTGTCCAATGGCAACATTACCATCCCTGGCCAGCAGGATAAGGACAACTTCCAGGAGACCATGGATGCCATGCACATCATGAGCTTCTCCCATGAGGAGATTGTATGTGAGTATACACACCCTAGACCGTGCATGTAGTATCGATGTCTTTCCTCTCCTCTTGTCTGATTTACTCTCCCTTGTGGTTGCAGGCATGCTGAAGGTGGTGTCTGCAGTACTACAGTTTGGTAACGTTGTCTTCAAGAAGGAGAGGAACACAGACCAGGCCTCCATGCCTGAGAACACAGGTGATGCTATACCCTCAGAGGCCATACATAATCCAACCAACACTCCAGCACTTTGAAATCATCCAGCTTAAGTTTGACCATTTCTCACCACACAGCTGAAAATACATTGTCCCAGTTTACAGTGAGCTGATTCTCTGGGCTGCAAGTCTTAAACATTGATCATCCTCCCACAATATGCTGCTCAGCCTCAAAAACAGTCCACTCACTTGAGCCACATAATTTACTGCAGAACAGCTTCATTAAAATTCTGCTGAAATCAGTATTGGGTCTTAGTGTGAGTCAGCTGGAATCACAACACTAGCAGAGTCATCCTTCACCGTTGTGGCTGAGACAAGGATAGCAAAGCGTCAGCAGCTCCAGATGTCTGTCCTTAGTACAGTATGAAGTCTGGCAGCGCAGAGACACTTCACTGAACTGAGGTCAGATTCCTCAGAACTCCTGCAGTGACAGTCCGGATTTTGTTAATATAAAGACATGCAGGCACATTGTAGCGGTCCATATCATGTATGTTATACCCCGGGGCTCATGCTGCGTGTCTGTATTTGACTTATTTTACTTCCGAAGGAGATGGCTAGTAGGAATAAATGTGTCATTTTTCATTTCTTTCTGGCACGTTGCTCTGCATTAATGGTCAGTTGATAACGGTAAACCATGCAGTTTGGTTGTCATTAGGAAAATGGATGTGTCTCTGCTGAGATTTATCCTTGGTGATTTTAACTGATGAATCATACATCAGACTGTGGCCATATCCTTGGGTAGCTGGGGTAAAATTAAGTGGTAGTGCTTTACTGAGGTCTTTCATTACATATTCCTGTCTGACATTTCCCCAACTGTTTTGAATTGACACAAAGCTCTCTATTTGTACTGTATAGAAGGCTCCGTCTGTGCCCATCTCCAGGTTGCAACACTGATGGGTCACTAGTAACCCAATGTCATGTCTTCCCTCCCAGCGGCTCAGAAGCTGTGCCACCTGTTGGGACTGAATGTGATGGAGTTTACCAGGGCCATTCTATCCCCCCGCATCAAAGTGGGCCGAGACTACGTCCAGAAGGCCCAGACCAAAGAACAGGTAGGAGCTGTTCTCCAGTTCCCATCAGTTGTACACTCCTAACTGTTTCTGCATTCACTAACACCAATCTATGCAGGTCCATGAAGTTGGGTTAAGTAGATACAGACTGGTACCCAACAGACTGTCGTCTATCGCTCTCTGGTTCTCTCCTCAGGCTGACTTTGCAGTGGAAGCCCTGGCCAAGGCCACATATGAGCGTCTGTTTCGCTGGCTCGTCCACCGCATCAACAAGGCCCTGGACAGGACCAAGAGACAGGGAGCCTCCTTCATCGGCATCCTGGACATCGCTGGCTTTGAGATCTTTGAGGTAAATTTATTTTCAAGATCATTCATCTCTTGTTGCAGGCATATAATCATGTCTTATTGATCTGTAATACTCATCTCTCACATCTCTTTCTCTCCCCATATCCCTCCTCTAGCTGAACTCATTTGAGCAGATGTGCATCAACTACACCAACGAGAAGCTGCAGCAGCTGTTCAACCACACCATGTTCATCCTGGAGCAGGAGGAGTACCAGAGGGAGGGCATTGAGTGGAGCTTCATCGACTTCGGCCTGGACCTGCAGCCCTGCATCGACCTGATTGAGAGACCGGTCAGCTTTTCATCTTTACACATATAGGTGTATTTTACTCAAGATTATGTCTGAGGAACTTCATCAGATTATTCTCCTTTCTCTCTGTCTGCAGACCAACCCTCCAGGAGTTCTGGCCCTGTTGGATGAGGAGTGCTGGTTCCCCAAGGCCACTGATAAGACATTTGTAGACAAGGTGCTCCAGGAGCAGGGCACCCACCCCAAGTTCCAGAAACCCCGGCAGCTGAAGGACAAAGCCGACTTCTGCATCATTCACTACGCTGGCAGGGTACGTCCACGCAGAGCCTGGGTCTCAATACACTGAAATGCCTTCCTCTCCTCAGCTCGTCCTCTCATATCGTTTCATTGATTGCTGAAAACAAGGCAGTTCTGCCATATGAACTCCCTTTTTCTGGCGAGGGCCTCATTCATTCGAAGAAACTGATTTGCCATTGACATTTTTGTTGCTTTGCCTGGTTAGGGGTTGGAGTGTTGGAAAGATGAAGCAGTGTTTTTGAAATTAGAATGATTGTTCAGCTCCATAATGTCTTGAGAAACAGGTTTTCTTTCTGAATGACGTTGTAACCAGTCAATGTTAAAGTGCTGCCTTTGAGGCAGCGGACATGTCTCCACTAAAGCTCTAGTTAACAGGTAATTGCCTTAGCACAAAAGCCCAGTTGTGCTCCCAATCTCCACATCTGGTTCACATTGGTGTGAGACTGATTTTAAACTGTTACGTAATCACGGATTTTTCAACTTTCACCTCAGTGTGGTCTCCCATCTGGAGAGGGCCTGTGTACGTTCCAGGCCAGACTCCACATGAAATAAAGTTCATATCATCTTCATCCATTTTCTTATTAAATTTGCCACACAAAGTTCAGATGTACATTTTGTTCACAGCACCAGTAGTCCTCACACATGTTAAGACTTAATAAATAGGTTTGGTATACAGCGCATAAACAAATTTTCTCTTGAACAGGTATCTATTTAATTTGATCAGACATGAAAGTCAGTGAGACCTAATAATTGGAAGCTATTTAACACGATGTGCCGGTACATATAGCCTGTTTAGCTTACGTCTGTCTGTCTCTCCTCAGGTGGACTACAAGGCTGACGAGTGGCTGATGAAGAACATGGACCCTCTGAACGACAACGTGGCCACGCTGCTCAACCAGTCCACTGACAAGTTTGTGTCTGAACTGTGGAAGGACGGTGAGTGTCCCATACTCTCTTCCTGTTTGGACCATGTAGTTGTCACTTTGTTTGAGTCTTGGTTGTTCAGTGACAGTATTGAAGAATCCCCTTAAAACCTGGAACTTAGGACAGTGGCTATGGAGGGAGTATTTGTATGCGCTCTCATCCATTAGACTTATTGTCTGGTTCATATTCAGCTGCTCGCTTCTCTGTGATGAGTATTGTCAGCCAAAACATTGTGCTTTTGTGAGGTAACCTGAAATATCCGCTCGTAAATCTCCTCCCGCCTTTTATTTCCCCATTTGGCACATCCACTTGTTTTAAAAAGCGATTGAGTTTCATTATGAGTCATTGGACATCTACAATGTATACAGAAACAACTAATAGAAAGGAAATGACTGAATTGCTTTGTTTTTGTGCATGGAATATTCTACTGGACCAGTAACAGCAATATGTCTCTGTCCTTTACAATGTACACAACTAATCATTGTTTGTGTGAGTGTGTATGCAGTAACATAATAAGAATAAATCTGTGTCTGCATGGATGTTTATGTAAAGCTGAGTTGTCCTTCACATCCTCCCCTCTCTCTGTTTCTGAGTTGTAGACATTCAGACCTTTCAGAGAGCCTGTTTCTATGACAAGGCCTCTGGTCTCCTTGAGCCTCCAGGTGAATGCACACGTTGCTGCAGCTCTGTAGGGCTCTTCCTGCTCGCTCACGGCTGCACTCTGCACCCTTAGATGCACCCACCGCCTCTAGGCTTTGCATGACCCGTAATGCACTGTTGCTAACCAAGACAGTACCTTTCAGCGATGCTGGTTTGTCTGGTGCCATTCTGTCTCAGTCAAATCTCAGCTCAGATTGTTTATTTGAGATACCTGCACAAGGAAGCACCAGGATTGTTATAATTTGTTTGGAAGAGCCATCATCGTAGGTAGGACCTTGAAGAATACTAGCATGGAGACATCTGCCGGTGTGGAGTAAATGTATGAGAAAAAGCCTGGACATTGCCAGGGCCATGACTGTTTAATGTTTTCAACACTCACCTGTAAACTGACGTCAGTAAGGCTTGGAGCTGACTGGAGAGTGATGGATAGAGACAGACTTCCTCCACCACCTCTTTCACAGGATATTTTAGCTACAGATCACACTGACTTTGCTGGAATTCATAATCCCTTTGGCATGGGCTAAGCCTGTTTTTTGAGGGTACATTTTTTAGCAACCTTAACCTGCATGAGGGATCACTGATCTGATTTCCATAATCTTTTATTTAAAAAGATAGATTGTGAAATGAAGCTTCGCTAAAATATCACCCTGTAGATATCGGTGAAGCTGATGTGGAATGACTGAAGGAGAAAAGATTCATCAGTCAGTGTCACTTAAACTTCTGTCACCCTTGGATATTGAAGTAAATCAGAGCAGTCACTTAGAGAGTTAAGGGGAGAATATGATTCAAAGAGTTGTAATGATTCAGCTCTGTTCCTGTTCCAATCAGTTGTCAGTCTTGACCATTGCCATATGCAATGGAAAGAAGCCTGGTTCTGGTTTTCCAAACGGATCAGGGCCCTTTTCATCTGATGACTTTATCCTTTGCACCATCTATGAAGAATGTGTATGCATATGTCCAGATCCTTTCATAATAAGGCCAATGAAGCTTACCATGCCAATGAAGCTTACCATGCCAATGAAGCTTACCATGCCAATGAAGCTTTTACCAGGCCAATGAAGCTTACCATGCCACATTTAAGGACAGCCGACTACACTGTGAAACCATGGTTTCCTAATAAGCCTCTAAAATCACATCAAAGAGGCATGATGCATCCCTGCCAAGGGAAATACTGCCTGACCCCAACAGAAGATTTCTGAAAGATATTTCAGTACAGTATATACAGTTGAAGTCGGAAGTTTACATAGCTTAGGTTGGAGTCATTACAACTCATTTTTCAACCACTCCACAAATGTCTTGTTAACAATCTATAGTTTTAGCAAGTTGGTTAGGACATCTACTTTGTGCATGACACAAGTAATTTTTCAACAATTGTTTACAGACAGATTATTTCACTTATAATTCACTGTATCATAATTCCAGTGGGTCAGAAGTTTACATACACTAAGTTGACTGTGCCTTTAAACAGCTTGGAAAATTCCAGAAAATTATGTCATTGCTTTAAAAGCTTCTGATAGGCTAATTGACATCATTACAGTCAATTGGAGGTGTACCTGTGGATGTATTTCAAGGCCTACCTTCAACCTCAGTGCCTCTTTGCTTGACCTCATGGGAAAATCAAAAGATATCAGCCAAGACATCAGAAAGAAAATTGTAGACCTCCACAAGTCTGGTTCATCTGTACAAACAATAGTATGCAGGTATAAACACCATGGGTGTCACATTCTGACCATAGTTCTGTTATTTTATTATTTGTTTTAGTATGGTCAGGGCGTGAGTTGGGGTGGGCAGTCTGTTTGTTTTTCTATGTTGGTTTTTGTGTTCGGCCTAGTATGGTTCTCAATCAGAGGCAGGTGTCGTTAGTTGTCTCTGATTGAGAATCATACTTAGGTAGCCTGGGTTTCACTTTTGGTTTGAGGGTGTTTGTTTCCGTGTGAGTGTTTCCGTGTGACACGGTACTGTTTCGGTTTTGTATATTTCACGTTTATTATTTTGTTGTGGTTTTGAATAAATCAATATGGACACTTACCACGCTGCGTTTTGGTCCGATCCTTACTTCTCCTCAGATGAAGAGGAGGAAATTTGTTACAATGGGACCACGCAGCCATCATACCGCTCAGGAAGGAGACGCGTTCTGTCTCCTAGAGATGAACGTACTTTGGTGTGAAATGTGCAAATCAATCCCAGAACAACAGCAAAGGACCTTTTGAAGATGCTAGAGGAAACCAGTACAAAAGTATTTATATCCACAGTAAAACGAGTCCTATATCAACATAATCTGAAAGGCCGCTCAGCAAGGAAGAAGCCACTGCTCCAAAACCGTATATGGGGACAAAGATCGCACTTTTTGGAGAAATGTCCTCTGGAAAAAGGGGGAGGCTTGCAAGCCGAAGAACACCATCCCAACTGTGAAGCACGGGGGTGGCAGCATCATGTTGTGGGGGTGCTTTGCTGCAGGAGTGACTGGTGCACTTCACAAAATAGATGGCATCACGAGGAAGGAAATTTATGTGGATATATTGAAGCAACATCTCAAGACATCAGTCAGGAAGTTACAAATTGGTTGCAAATGGGTCTTCCAAATGGACAATGACCCCAAGCATACTTCCAAAGGTGGCAAAATGGCTTAGGGACAACAAAGTCAAGGTATTGGAGTGGCCATCACAAAGCCCTGACTTCAATCCCATTTGAAAATTTGTGGGCAGAACTGAAAAAATGTGTGCGAGCAAGGAGGTCTACAAAACTGACTCAGTTACACCAGCTCTGTCAGGAGGAATGGGCCAAAATTCACCCAACTTATTGTGGGAAGCTTGTGGAAGGCTACACGAAACGTTTGATCCAAGTTAAACAATTTAAAGGCAATTTTTTCCCCAGTAATCTACACACAATAACCCATAATGACAAAGCAAAAACAGTTTTTTTTAATGTTTATTAAAAATTGAAAACAGAAATGCCTTTTTTGTTTTTTGTGTGTATATTTTATATAATTTATTTATTTAAATTTTACCCCTTTTTTCTCCCCAATTTCGTGGTATCCAATTGTTAGTAGCTACTATCTTGTCTCATCGCTACAATTCCCGTACGGGCTCGGGAGAGACAAAGGTTGAAAGTCTATGCGTCCTCCGATACACAACCCAACCAAGCCGCACTGCTTCTTAACACAGCGCGGATCCAACCCGGAAGCCAGCCGCACCAATGTGGCGGAGGAAACACTGTGCACCTGGCAACTTTGGGTAGCGTGCACTGCGCCCGGCCTGCCACAGGAGTCGCTGGTGCGCGATGAGACAAGGATATCCCTACCGGCCAAACCCTCCCTAACCTGGATGACGCTAGGCCGATTGTGCGTCGCCCACGGACCTCCCGGTCGCAGCCGGTTGCGACAGAGCCTGGGTGCAAACCCAGAGTCTCTGGTGGCACAGCTGGCACTGCAGTACAGCGCCCTTAACCACTGCGCCACCCGGGAGGCCCAGAAATACCTTTTTTACATAAGTATTCAGACCCTTTGCTATGAGAAATTGAGCTCAGTGCATCCTGTTTCCATTGATTATCTTTGAGATGTTTCTACAACTTGATTTGAGTCCACCTGTGGTAAATTCAATTGATTGGACATGATTTGAAAAGGCACACACCAGTATATATAAGGTCCCACAAATGACAGTGCATCTCAGAGCAAAAACCAAGTCATGAGGTCGGAGGAATTATATGTAGAGCTCCGAGACAGGATTGTGTCGAGACACAGATCTGGTGAAGGGTACCAAAACATTCTGCAGCATTGAAGGTCCCCAGGAAGACAGTGGTCTCCATCATTCTTAAATTGAAGATGTTTGGAACAACCAAGATTCTTCCTAGAGCTGGCTGCCCGGCCAAACTGAGCAATCGGTGGGAGAGCGCCTTGGTCAGGGAGGTGACCAAGAAGCCAATGGTCACTCTGACCGAGTACCTCTGTGGATATGAGAGAGCCTTCCAGAAGGACAGTCATATCTGCAGCACTCCACCACTCAGGCCTTTATGGTAGAGTGGTCAGATGGAAGCCACTCCTCAGTAAAAGGCACAAGACTGGCCACTTGAATTTTGCCAAAAGCCACCTAAAGACTCTCAGACCATGAGAAACAAGATTCTCTAGTCTGATGTAACCAAGATTAATCTCTTTGACCTGAATGCCATGCGTCACATCTGGAGGAAACCTGGCAACATCCCTACGGTGAAGCATGGCGGTGGCAACGTCGTGCTGTGTGGATGTACAGAGAGATCCTGAATGAAAACCTGCTCCAGAGTGTTCAGAACTTCAGACTGAGGCAACGGTTCACCTTCTAACAGGACAATGACCCTAAGCACACAGCCAAGACCACGCAGGAGTGGCTTGGCGACAGGTCTCTGAATGCCCTTGAGTGGCCCAGCCAGAGTCCGGACTTGAACCAGATCTAACATCTCTGGAGAGACCTGAAAATAGCTGTGCAACGACACCCACCATCCAACCTGACAGAGCTTGAGAGGATCTGCAGAGAAGAATGTGAGAAAGTCCCCAAATACAGGTGTGCCAAGCTTGTAGCGTCATACCCAAGAAGACTCAATACTGTAATTGCTGCCAAAGGTGCTTCAACAAAGTACTGGGTAAAGGGTCTGAATACTTATGTAAATGTAATATTTCCGTTTTTTTATTTTTTTTATGAATTAGCAAACATTTTTTAAAAACCTGTTTTTGCTTTGTTATTATGGGGTATTGTGTAGATTGATGAGGGGGAAAAAAACTTTGTAATACATTTTCGAATAAGGCTGTAAAGTCAAGGGGTCTGAATACTTTCCAAAGGCACTATATTAGTAATAGTCTGAGGAATGCCTTTTTTAGCCCGGAGGTTGTTTTGTCTGTCCTAAATGGAGACAGCCAGCTGGTCTCTAAAGGAAGGTGAGCTGCCACACACCACATTGTATAATAACGTCTCTTCCCTTCCGTTCTCCTTGATCTCTGCAAAGAACATTGCCACATATATTGATGCTATCTGAATATGCAAACAAGATGGTATTGTTGATATTATTTCTCTGTATTCCATGGCAAGAACAACCACTGATCTAGCTAGTCTAATTACGTTCAAATAAAACCAATTGACTGCAGTTTATGTAACGGTGGGGGTGGAAAGGTCAAATAAAATGGCTGTGCTGTTCTTGGAAAAACAGCTGTATTATGAACATGTTTTGAGTTAAGTTTGATTAGGTTTTGCAATAGCTTGGTTCAGTATTGTTTCCTTTGTCTGCTTTTAATGAACTTGTAGTCATGCTAGGGCCAACCGCCCATCCCACCCACTCTGGCTGTCCGTCATGTTGTTTACATGTTGTTGCGCTTAGAAGCCCTCATCTGTCCTGGTCATGCCTCTAGTCCTTTGCGGCTTGATTATACAGTACATATGTTTAGTTCACGCACCAGTCACCCCTCTACCAGCGTCTACCCATCTAACTCTGCCCTTGTCTCATCTCCCTCTTTCTTCTGTCAGTGGACCGTATCGTGGGTCTGGACCAGGTAGCAGGGATGAACGAGACGGCCTTCGGCGCAGCCTATAAGACCAAGAAGGGCATGTTCCGTACGGTGGGCCAACTCTACAAGGAGTCTCTCACCAAGCTCATGGCCACGCTGAGGAACACCAACCCCAACTTTGTCCGCTGCATCATCCCCAACCACGAGAAGAGGGTGAGCAATGAACAGCATCCCACTGACCACCAGTCCCTCCCCCCTCTGCCCACTGCAGCCCAGACTACAGCCCCCACACCACCCACCAGAGCCACTGTAGCCCAGACTACAGCCCCCACACCACCCACCAGAACCCCTGTAGCCCAGACTACAACCCCCACACCACCCACCAGAACCACTGTAGCCCAGACTACAGCCCCCACACCACCCACTAGAACCACTGTAGCCCAGACTACAGCCCCCACACCACCCACTAGAACCACTGTAGCCCAGACTACAGCCCCCACACCACCCACCAGAACCACTGTAGCCCAGACTACAGCCCCCACACCACCCACCAGAACCCCTGTAGCCCAGACTACAACCCCCACACCACCCACCAGAACCACTGTAGCCCAGACTACAGCCCCCACACCACCCACCAGAACCACTGTAGCCCAGACTACAGCCCCCACACCACCCACCAGAACCCCTGTAGCCCAGACTACAACCCCTCCACAACCATCCACCAGAACCCCTGTAGCCCAGACTACAACCCCCACACCACCCACCAGAACCCCTGTAGCCCAGACTACAACCCCCACACCACCCACCAGAACCACTGTAGCCCAGCCTACAACCACCACAATACCCACCAGAACCCTTGTAGCCCAGACTACAGCCCCTCCACCACCCACCAGAACCCCTGTAGCCCAGACTACAGCCCCCACACCACCCACCAGAACGCCTGTAGCCCAGACTACAGCCCCCACACCACCCACCAGAACCCCTGTAGCCCAGACTACAGCCCCACACCACCCACCAGAACCCCTGTAGCCCAGACTACAACCCCACCACCACCCACCAGAACCCCTGTAGCCCAGACTACAGCCCCCACACCACCCACCAGAACCCCTGTAGTCCAAACTACAGCCCCCACACCACCCACCAGAACCCCTGTAGCCCAAACTACAACCCCACCACCACCCACCAGAACCCCTGTAGCCCAGACTACAGCCCCCCCCACCCACCAGAACCCAGCCCAGAACCAGAACCACTGTAGCCCAGACTACAGACCCCACACCACCCACCAGAACCACTGTAGCCCAGACTACAGCCCCACACCACCCACCAGAACTAACCCAGACTACAACCCCACACCACAGACCCTACAGCCCCCACCACCCACCAGAACCACTGTAGCCCAGACTACAGCCCCCACACCACCCACCAGAACCCCTGTAGCCCAGACTACAACCCCCACACCACCCACCAGAACCACTGTGCCCAGACTACAGAACCACCCCCAGACTACAACCCCACACCACCCACCAGAACCCTGTAGCCCAGACTACAACACCCCCACACCACAGCCCACCAGAACCACTGTTGCCCAGACTACAACCACTCTACAACCACCCACCAGAACCACTGTAGCCCAGACTACAGCCCCCACACCACCCACCAGAACCACTGTAGCCCAGACTACAACCCCTCCACCACCCACCAGAACCCCTGTAGCCCAGACTACAGCCCCCACACCACCCACCAGAACCCCTGTAGCCTAGACTACAGCCCCCACACCACCCACCAGAACCACTGTAGCCCAGACTACAACCCCTCCACCACCCACCAGAACCCCTGTAGCCCAGACTACAACCCCCACACCACCCACCAGAACCACTGTAGCCCAGACTACAGCCCCCACACCACCCACCAGAAACCCTGGAGACACACTCTGCTACCAGGCCTCAGTGGGCTCTCTGCCTCCATAAACAACAGCTCAGATGGAAGGCTGGAAATGAAACAATAGCAGAGTGGGGAGTTATGGGCTATGTGGGCCTGTTAAGTGTTCCCTAATGTATTCCAGGGGATTTAGACTAGACACGCTTGTTTCTGCAGCGCAACCACAAATGACTGTCATAAATGGATGGTATGGATGGAGAAGAGGATATAAACACTGGTTGTTTTGGTGTGAATGTGTTCAAGTAGTTAGTCTAGTCCCTATGCAATCCTAATTGTAGAATGGCATTTTGCATAATATTTCACAAATATATTTGAAGTAACATTGTTTCCCTATAAAACATTTTCTGGGTGAAATTTTCAAAGCTAAATGAACAGTAACAGCATTTAGTTGCTCTTAGTTTAGAATAATCTTCTTTGCATGAAGTTTGGTACTGTACTGTATCTCTCCCTGACCTCTCACTTCAATGCCCCTCCCTCCCAAAAGGCTGGTAAGCTAGACCCCCACCTGGTTCTGGACCAGCTGAGGTGTAATGGTGTTCTGGAGGGGATCCGTATCTGCAGACAGGGCTTCCCCAACCGTATCGTCTTCCAGGAGTTCAGACAGAGGTACTGTACTCACTGTACACGTACCTCATACGGACTATTTCTGTATTTCAACCCAATTGCTGAGTTCCTGTGTTTACTTTAGAGAGAGAGATTATACAGGACAAAGTGGCATTGGTTTCCCATTGCCCTGGGTGTTGTGCTTTGATTATCTCATGCAGCTGTTCTATTTCTGAACAGTGAGGCTTCTGTAAGATCCGAGGCCTCTCACGTCTCTCCTCACACCCTGGTCTTAGTCAACATTGAGGTGTGGTGTAATGACCCAGGGCCTTTACACATTCATGTCCACTCTGTTGCCAGGTATGAGATCCTCACCCCCAACGCCATCCCCAAGGGCTTCATGGATGGCAAGCAAGCCTGTGAGAGAATGGTGAGGATTTGTGTGTCACTATTTTACTGTGTTTAGCACATTGAATACTTGGGAGAGGCTCTTTGTCCTTTTACAAGCTAGAGCACGGTAAGCAGGTTAAATGTATATCGACTTCATAAACACCCATGACATGATTCTTCCTTATTATTTATAGGGCATCGCTTAAATGACACTGTTTATTATGATTTGGCCATCCTTCCCTGGATTTAAATCTATGACCCATTTTCATCCAGATCCGAGCCTTGGAGTTGGATCCTAACCTGTTCAGGATTGGGCAGAGTAAGATCTTCTTCAGGGCTGGAGTCTTGGCCCACCTGGAGGAGGAGAGAGACCTGAAGATCACTGACATCATCATCTACTTCCAGTCTGTCTGCCGGGGATACCTGGCCCGCAAGTGAGTTCTATATATGCAATGGCCTTACCTTTCCTCAATTCCTTCCTTTTCGTGACCACTAGAACACTTCTTAGGACAGAAAGATGCCACAGATATATGTTTCCTTTGACCTTCTTGGTCAGTATGTCTGACCACGTCTCCCCCTCTCTCTCCTGACAGGGCGTTTGTTAAGAAGCAGCAGCAACTGAATTGTCTGAAGGTGCTTCAGAGGAACTGTTCTGCCTACCTGAAGCTGAAGCATTGGCAGTGGTGGAGACTCTTTACCAAGGTGGGCATGTCTCCATTACAGTACACTATATCTACTGTATATGACTAATCTGTCTTTGTAACACCAGCATTGTTACGTCTCTCTATAGAGCTATATGATAAGGCTCCTAGTCATCTACGTTTGAACAGTGGCTGACCCCAGGTCTGTGTTCTGTCCCCCAGGTGAAGCCCCTGCTGCAGGTGACCAGGCAGGAGGAGGAGATGCAGGCCAAGGACGATGAGCTTGTCAAGGTGAAGGAGAAGCAGACCAAGGTGGAGGGAGAACTGGTGGAGATGGAGAGAAAGCACTCACAGGTCAGTGTCCAGTCCACACCAACTACAGTGGACTACACTCTTAGAAAAAAAGGTGCTATCTAGAATGTAAAATTGTTATTTGGCTGTTCCCATAGGAGAACCCTTTGAATAACCCTTTTTGGTTCCAGGTAAAAACCGTTTGAGTTCCATGTAGAACACTTTCCACAGAGGGTTCTACCTGGAACCCAAAAGAGTTCTACCTGGAACCAAAAAGGGTTCTACCTGAAACCCAAAAGGGTTATCCTATGTGGACAGCCAAAGAACCCTTTTGGAACACGTTTTTCTAAGAGTGTAGACCCTAAGGATCATCCCTTTATGATCTTCAATTCCGCATTGTACCATTCAGTCCATTATGCCCATGTTTGCATTGTGTAGCTGATTGAGGAGAAGAACATCCTAGCGGAGCAGCTGCAGGCCGAGACGGAGCTGTTTGCCGAGGCTGAGGAGATGAGAGCTCGTCTGGCCGCTAAGAAGCAGGAGCTGGAGGAGATCCTTCATGACCTGGAGTCTAGAGTGGAGGAGGAGGAGGAGAGGACCCAGGGCCTGCAAAGTGAGAAGAAGAAGATGCAGTCTCACATCCAGGTACTGATGAGACATGGAGACTGCAGAGTGGAAGCTTGAGAAGATTGAACATGGAAGTGGTTGCATGCATTTTATGACAGAAAATATATTTTTTGTGGACCCAAAACATTTCTACCAGTTACCTTCTTAATAAATGCTGTGATTTTTATTTATTTCAGGACCTGGAGGAGCAGTTGGATGAGGAGGAAGCTGCCAGGCAGAAGCTGCAGCTGGAGAAGGTGACAGCTGAGGCCAAGATGAAGAAATTTGAGGAGGACATCTTGCTCCTGGAGGACCAGAACTCAAAGTTCCTGAAGGTGAGTGGAGATGAAAGGCAGTCTAGGGTTGAGAAATATTGGACCTTACTAACATTATGCTGCTGGACTTTACTATCATTATAAACAACCTGACTCCTCTTTCCTCCTTCAGGAGAAGAAGCTCCTGGATGACCGTGTCAATGAGATGATGTCCCAGCTGACTGAGGAGGAGGAGAAGGCCAAGAACCTGGGCAAGACAAAGAACAAGCAGGAGGTGATGATGGTGGACCTGGAAGGTAGGTGTCCTCTTACCTACAAGGTCTCACTAGTTATAGGTAGTGAGTCCAGACACTTTAACACCATCTGTTTCCTTCCCTTCAGAGCGTTTGAAGAAGGAGGAGAAGACTCGTCAGGAGCTGGAGAAGGCCAAGAGGAAGCTGGATGGAGAGACCACAGACCTGCAGGACCAGATAGCTGAGCTGCAGGTCCAGATAGAGGAGCTCAAGGTGCAGCTGGCTAAGAAGGAGGAGGAGCTGCAGGCTATTCAGGCCAGGTGAGACAGACTGACGGACAGACGGTGAGACACACACACAGGCCAGGTGAAACGGACGGGTGGACGGACGGAGGGAGGGAGGGCCCAAAGCTGGATGGAAGCCACCTGGAGATATAGTTCAGATGTATTTTGCCATTGGAAGGTGTTTGACTGCGAGGAAGTCTGATTCTCTGACTGAAGTAATCATCACATAGCTGAATAGCGCCGTCATCAAATTCCCTCCTATTTTAATTGTCTCAACACCTGTCTTTTATATGCCATATTTAACAATGGTAGGTCTACAGTTGGCCAGACTTGCACCAGTAATCTTGTAATCTGACTATTAAAACCCTATGAGCATTTACCATTTTTATGCCCTCGTCATGATACGGTGCTGACCAGACCACCCAGCAGCTATTTATTCAGCAGATCTCACTGGGTTGGAATGTGTAAATGTTGGCCCCATGTCTAGTCTGTGTCTGTCTCTGCTCTTTCAGGACCAACTCACATACTCAATGGTAGTGACAAACAAGGTATCTGTGTTTATTTCAGGATATATTGTCTGATACTGCCAACCAGTGGAAAATACATGCATAGCAACTTAGTTCAACTCTCCAACCATAGGCCTGACTATTTGGGGTCCTTTGTACTTGTACAACAATGTTGTATTTTGCATCCTAATAAGAATTTAAAATGTGTGTGTCAGGGGAGATGAGGAGGTGACCCAGAAGAACAACGCCCTGAAGCAGGTACGTGAGCTACAGGCCCAGTTGGCAGAGCTGCAGGAAGACCTGGAATCAGAAAAGGTCTCCAGGAACAAGGCTGAGAAGCTCAAGAGAGATCTGAGTGAGGAGCTGGAGGCCTTAAAGACTGAGCTAGAGGACACCCTGGACACCACCGCAGCCCAGCAGGAGCTCAGGACCAAGCGTGAGCAGGAGGTGACGGAGCTGAAGAAGGCCATCGACGAGGAGACCAAGAACCACGAGGCTCAGATCCAGGAGATGAGACAGAGACACTCCACGGCCCTGGAGGAGGTGTCTGAGCAGCTAGAGCAGGCCAAAAGGGTAGGTGGCTTCACAACAACCGCATGGTCATGTTTAGTCAGATAAAACTTGGATGAGGTAGTGGAGGTAGTACTTCCTCTGTTTTAAATGTTTTGTGTTGTCTGAGCATGATTCCTATTGTAATATCTCTTGGTCTGTGTCCAGTTCAAGGTCAACCTGGAGAAGAACAAGCAGAGCACAGAGAGTGCCAACAAGGTGCTGGTCAGTGAGGTAAAGGGGCTGCAGCAGGCCAAGACGGAGTCAGAACACAAGAAGAAGAAGCTGGAGGCCCAGCTCCAGGAGGTCATGGCCCGGGTCACAGAGGGAGAGAAGGGCAAGGGAGAGCTGGCCGACCGCTCCCACAGACTACAGGTGAGAGAGGGCCATTTGCAGCACACACACACGTTAACCTCTGCTGGTGATGATCTCTCAACTGGGCTGTTTGCTGTGTGTGCAGACGGAGCTGGATAGTGTGTCTGCTCTGCTGGAAGATGCAGAGAGGAAGGGAATCAAGCTGGTTAAAGACACTACTGTCCTGGAGAGTGCTATGCAGGACACACAGGTGAGCTAGACTGGACAACCTCTCATCGGAGAAGAACACATTATGTGTATCTTAAAGGCCCAGTGCAGACCAAATGTAGTTTTCCTGTCTTTTATATCATATTGTTCATCAACAGCTGATGAAACTAACACTGAACAAATTTGATCAGTGTTATTTCCTGATAATTGCATAAATTGTATTTTCAACCAGCAAGTCCTTCTAATCAGCAGGTTTGCATGCGTGGGAGTTTCGGCTTTCCATGGTGACATCGCCATGCGGTAAACTGATTTAATAGACCAATCGCAAAGAGAGATCCAAACCGATTTGCTAATAGCAGCTAGTTTTCAGTTTCCCCCTCCCCACTCCCAGACAGTCCTAGCAAAACTGTTGCTTGAAAAATAGTTTTTTGCTACATTACATTAAGAGGACGTGGCATTCTGTTTCCATGTCAATGTCTCATCTTTGGGATATGGGATTCTGTCTGTCTGTCTCTGTCTCTGTCTCTCTGTGTAGGAGCTTCTCCAGGAAGAGACGCGTCAGAAGCTGAACATGAGCAGTCGTATCCGCCAGCTGGAGGAGGAGAAGAGCACCCTGCAGGAGCAGCAGGAGGAGGACGAGGTGGCGCGCAGAAACCTGGAGAAACAGCTGTGCACACTGCAGGCCCAGGTCCGCACAGCGCCTTACAGCTTAATTGTATCTATTCAAATAATATTACACATTAACTGCAACACAGATGATATCACCTTAACAAGCTACCAGCTACTGTAGCCATCCTTCAGTGAGCATCATATCATTATAAACTTTATGTATGTGTAGCTGGTTGAGACCAAGAAGAAGCTGGAGGATGACGTGGGGATGGTGGAGGGTCTGGAGGAGGTGAAGAGGAAGCTGCAGAAGGACATGGAGCTGGCCACCCTGAGGCTGGAGGAGAAGGGCATTGCCTTTGAGAAGATGGAGAAGACCAAGACCCGCCTGCAGCAGGAGCTGGACGACCTCATGGTGGATCTGGACCACCAGAGAACCATCGTCTCCAACCTGGAGAAGAAGCAGAAGAAGTTTGACCAGGTTTGACTGATCACTCTAAGCCATCCATAATGGTAGCTAAATTGGCTTGGTCTTAGAGCACAGTATGGAATGGCATTGTGTAGATAGATGGTGGACATTGTCCCTCTGTAAGTCAGTTTTTACCCTGTGTTGTAGCTGCTGGCTGAGGAGAAGAACATCTCTGCACGCTACGCTGAGGAGAAGGACAGGGCTGAGGCGGAGGCCAGGGAGAAGGAGACCAAGTCCCTGTCTCTGGCCCGGGCTCTTGATGAGGCTCTGGAGGCCAAGGAGGAGTTTGAGAGACTCAACAAGCAGCTGAGGAGTGAGATGGAGGACCTGATGAGCTCCAAGGACGACGTGGGCAAGAACGTGAGTGTTGCACTGAATACCTGTGTTTTGTTCAGCTGAGGGCAGAATGGTTTGCAACTGTTGTTTTCAGATGGACTGCTCTGCATCCTACAGAAATAAACTAGGTTAAACCTAAACTTTAAAAGCTAGTTCATTCCAAATATCATCACCTCAAAGTATCTTCTCTACCACTGTCCAGGTCCATGACTTGGAGAAGTCCAAGAGGACTCTGGATCAGCAGCTGGAGGAGATGAGGACTCAGCTGGAGGAGCTGGAGGACGAGCTGCAGGCCACGGAGGACGCCAAGCTGCGTCTGGAGGTCAACATGCAGGCCATGAAGGCCCAGTACGAGAGAGACCTGCAGGGGCGAGACGACCAGAACGACGAGAAGAAAAGGGCGCTTGTCAAACAGGTGCAAAGAGGACACATTACTTCCATACAAACAAGAATTGTGCGAAAAAATTCCAGGAACAATATGTTGTCATACTCTCAGAGAATGTAGACCACCCCCTTCCCCTCCTCTGACCTGGTCTGTCCTGGTCTCCTCAGGTGCGTGAGATGGAGGCAGAGCTGGAGGATGAGCGGAAGCAGAGAGCCTTGGCCGTGGCTGCTAAGAAGAAGCTGGAAATGGACCTGATGGACATGGTGGGACAGATAGAGGGCGCCAACAAGGCCCGTGACGAAGCCATCAAGCAGCTACGCAAATTGCAGGTAATAAACTCACACCGTCTGTAGAACAGACAAGACAAATAAAAAAATATACAATTTATTATTTTGGTCAATAATGGGATTCGATCTATCTCCACTTTCTCCCTCAGTCCCAGATGAAAGACTACCAGAGGGAGTTGGAGGATGCCCGGGCCTCTCGGGACGAAATATTCTCCCAATCCAAGGAGAACGAGAAGAAGCTGAAGAGCCTGGAGGCCGAGGTTCTCCAGCTGCATGAGGTACAGTGGGCTGTAGTATTGCTCCTGTCACAACTCTGTGTTTTGGTCTGCTGTTTCCTGTAGTCTAGACTGGCCCATCTTACTGTGAGAAATGGTGACCTGTGTTTGACCTCTGTGTGACCTCTGCCCTGTAGGACCTGGCGGCGTCAGAGAGGGCGCGGCGCCACGCAGAGCAGGAACGGGATGAGCTAGCGGACGAGATCTCCAACAGCACCTCGGGCAAGTCTGCCTTGATGGATGAGAAAAGGAGGCTGGAGGCTCGCATTGCTCAGCTGGAGGAGGAACTAGAGGAGGAACAGGGCAACATGGAGCTGCTCAATGACCGCTTCCGCAAGACCACCATGCAGGTATGACCCAGGAGGAAACCTTTTCAGGTTGCAGACTTGATCATTGTAATCATATTACCCTTGTTCCTCTGACTTT
>NC_056437.1:79703751-79736400 GCF_018296145.1 Oncorhynchus tshawytscha
CAAATTTTATTTGTCACATACACATGGTTAGCAGATGTTAATGCGAGTGTAGCGAAATGCTTGTGCTTCTAGTTCCGACAATGCAGTAATAACCAACAAGTAATCTAACTAACAATTCCCAAAAAAACTACTGTCTTATACACAGTGTAAGGGGATAAAGAATATGTACATAAGGATATATGAATGAGTGATGGTACAGAGCAGCATAGGCAAGATACAGTAGATGATATCGAGTACAGTATATACATATGAGATGAGTATGTAAACCAAGTGGCATAGTTAAAGTGGCTAGTGATACATGTATTACATAAGGATGCAGTCGATGATATAGAGTACAGTATCTACGTATGCATATGAGATGAATAATGTAGGGTAAGTAACATTATATAAGGTAGCATTGTTTAAAGTGGCTAGTGATATATTTACATCATTTCCCATCAATTCCCATTATTAAAGTGGCTGGAGTAGAGTCAGTGTCATTGACAGTGTGTTGGCAGTAGCCACTCAATGTTAGTGGTGGCTGTTTAACAGTCTGATGGCCTTGAGATAGAAGCTGTTTTTTCAGTCTCTCGGTCCCAGCTTTGATGCACCTGTACTGACCTCGCCT
This sequence comes from Oncorhynchus tshawytscha, assembly GCF_018296145.1. Taxonomy (NCBI): domain Eukaryota; kingdom Metazoa; phylum Chordata; class Actinopteri; order Salmoniformes; family Salmonidae; genus Oncorhynchus; species Oncorhynchus tshawytscha. Next base: position 79,704,359 of record NC_056437.1, read on the forward strand.
TCTGGATGACAGCGGGGTGAACAGGCAGTGGCTCGGGTGGTTGATGTCCTTGATGATCTTTATGGCCTTCCTGTAGCATCGGGTGGTGTAGGTGTCCTGGAGGGCAGGTAGTTTGCCCCCGGTGATGCGTTGTGCAGACCTCACTACCCTCTGGAGAGCCTTACGGTTGAGGGCGGTGCAGTTGCCATACCAGGCGGTGATACAGCCCGCCAGGATGCTCTCGATTGTGCATCTGTAGAAGTTTGTGAGTGCTTTTGGTGACAAGCCGAATTTCTTCAGCCTCCTGAGGTTGAAGAGGCGCTGCTGCGCCTTCCTCACGATGCTGTCTGTGTGAGTGGACCAAGTACCCAGTTGCACAGGGCGGGGTCGAGACCCAGGGTCTCGAGCTTGATGACGAGCTTGGAGGGTACTATGGTGTTGAATGCCGAGCTGTAGTCGATGAACAGCATTCTCACATAGGTATTCCTCTTGTCCAGATGGGTTAGGGCAGTGTGCAGTGTGGTTGAGATTGCATCGTCTGTGGACCTATTTGGGCGGTAAGCAAATTGGAGTGGGTCTAGGGTGTCAGGTAGGGTGGAGGTGATATGGTCCTTGACTAGTCTCTCAAAGCACTTCATGATGACGGATGTGAGTGCTACGGGCGGTAGTCGTTTAGCTCAGTTACCTTAGCTTTCTTGGGAACAGGAACAATGGTGGCCCTCTTGAAGCATGTGGGAACAGCAGACTGGTATAGGGATTGATTGAATATGTCCGTAAACACACCGGCCAGCTGGTCTGCGCATGCTCTGAGGGCGCGGCTGGGGATGCCGTCTGGGCCTGCAGCCTTGCGAGGGTTAACACGTTTAAATGTCTTACTCACTTCGGCTGCAGTGAAGGAGAGACCGCATGTTTTCGTTGCAGGCCGTGTCAGTGGCACTGTATTGTCCTCAAAGCGGGCAATCTATGGGCAATCTATGACTGACAACCTTTGTTACATTGCGTTTCCTGTGATGCTCTAACTGTCCTATGACCTCATTCCTCTGTCCTCCTATCAGGGAGCGAGCAGCGGCCAATAAGCTTGTGAGACGGACAGAGAAGAAGCTGAAGGAGGTGTGCATGCAGGTGGAGGACGAGCGCCGCCATTCCGACCAGTACAAGGAACAGGTGAGGAGCTTGTCAGGGATGTTTGGACGTCCCAGATCTTAAAGCTACAATATATTTAATTCTCATTGAAAACAAGTCTATAAAGCGATAGGTTTGTTCTATGTGCTCTATTTCTATGCTTCCTGTTCTTAAGTTTAGTTTTTGCGTCTTTTACTTTCGATTTTGTACAACAGCTGAAAATATCTATTTTTTGGTTATGGATCCTCTACACAATGACTGCTTGTTTTGACTCAAACAGAAATGAGGCGAATTCTGCATAGGGCATTTTTAAGATGTACACAGCTAAAGAAGGAATTCTATCCAATTCAGTACAACTTGCAAAGGTGGGGCGGGATTGGATAGGTGTGAAGATTTAGGAATGGAGTCTTTCCTACAGTAGGTTCTTTCCAGTAACCACTGGACCATAGGACTGCTGAGTATTGTAAGTATTAGTATAGACTGTTCATCATTGTTGATGTCTGTTGTGACTCCTGGCTGAGTCAGATGGAGAAGGCCAACTCCCGCATGAAGCAGCTGAAGAGGCAGCTTGAGGAGGCTGAGGAGGAGGCCACACGTGCCAACGCCTACCGCAGGAAGCTGCAGAGGGAGCTGGACGATGCAACTGAGGCCAGCGAGGGTCTCAGCCGCGAGGTCAACACACTCAAGAGCCGCCTCAGGTATTTAGAGCCCCACACACACACACAAACTCTAAGATTATATTTTTGACACAATCAGTTGTGTATATTGGCCAAATTGTGGTCCTCGTTACTAATACCTCTCCACTTCTCCTGGCCCCATCTGTCCCCTGCAGGCGTGGAGGCCCCATCAGTTTCTCTTCCAGCCGCTCGGGCAGGCGTCAGCTGCAGGTGGAGGGAACATCGCTCGACCTCCTATCCGACGACGAGGTGGAAAACAAGACCACGGACGCCAATGCCAACGAGACGCCAGCGGCTCCCCAACCAGAGTAGAAGCTCTTCCTCCAGCCCACATGCAGCATGGCCTCCGCCCTCACAAACCTTCCCCCTGTCCTCCTAACCCCAGACACCAGCAGTGGACCCCACTACTCTGCCTTATCCCTCTATGGCAAGCTGCAGGGCCAAGCAAATCCATCATCTCCTCCATATGAATATACCGCACATCAAGCCTTGGATTCGTTTTTAACATCAATTACAGATAAAAGTGCTTTTAAATAGGAGTCTGAGTGTGCATAGGCACTTGAAAACAAATAGCAGGAGTTTACCATAATTATGTTAAGCTACTTCCCTGGAACAGCCATTAGAATCAAACAGCCCTCTAGCTAGAATTAACCACTGTCATTTCAGCTGGTTTACTGGCACACAGGTGGACAACTGCACACAAGTCGGTAAAAACATGTCTTTCATGATTGTACAGTATTGGACCAGGATATGTAAAACAAAGCACAGCATAAGCGAGGGAATTATTTTTAAATGGTAGCCTAAATGACGATCCCACCAAATTTTTTCATCAAAACCACCACTGTCATAGAGATACTGCAATCCACTTAGTTTACTATAAAAATAACTGTGAATAACTATTTGGTAGCAGGTTTGTAGTAAATGAGATTGTACCACGCCATGTTGCCTCAGCACTTCCCCCTATATATATGACCAGCAAAAGACCCTGTTAACTTTACCAAGATAACCTTGTCCAATAACCCACCATTTTATATTTGACATATCAATCTACTTTAAGTGGTGTACAATAATGTGTGGAATTAGGTTTGTCAGACTTGGAGCGAAGGCCCTTTTTTAGGAAGACAGCCCAAATGTGTGCTTGACATACTGCAATATTGCTATGTATAATTCTGCCCATACAGTTATGTTTTCTGTACCATGTACAAAATGCTTAACTCAAAATGCACAAGGTTTCTTTGGCATCTCTTGTCACCATAATATCATTGCATTACAAATGGCTGAATAATATTAGCATGATTTACAGAAGGGTAATTCATGTTTATTGATTATATTTTTTGAGTGTTAGAGCGTTGATTTTAATTCAGTGGTTCAGGATAGAGAAATTGATCAATTTGAATATGCACACTTGTTGATGCCTTGATTGTTAAACATAAATTTCCATTTTGTAAATTAGTAAATACATATGAGGCCTTTATTAATTATTTTAAACCATAACAAATTGGGGGAAAAAGATTTATGTTTCTTTTGAAAGACACTTCTCAATAAAGACATGGGTGGGGGGGAACAAGTGTATAGTGTTTGAACCAGTTTCATAGCTTTAGTGTCATATTATACCATAAGCACCTCTCCCATGGTGTTGGTGTGAACCAGTGTTATAACAGAATGATTTATGGGGCCTTCTGTCTGCCAGGCAGAAAGTAGGATTTCATTGGGTTCAAAGCTTTAACATCTTGAAGGTTGTTAATTATTAGTGGACTGGCTGTTGACGACCAGGTATTCATCATCTCCTTTTATTTCTTGTATTCCTAGCCTTGTTTTGTTATTGTTGTAAAAGACCAATAAACATATCCATTATAGAAAAGTATTTGATTTATTCTGTAATTCTTTTGCAACACATTGATGTCCTCTTCGTCTTTCCCACAACTACTGTGGGAAAGACGGTCTTCCAAACTGATATGTGACGTATGGTCCATGTTACATTGCCATACATTGTTCCATTACTTCATTGGTGGTTACATTGAAGCCCTGAGGGAGCGCGTAGACTATAGACTGTGCACAGACACACAGTATTATTGTAATATTAACTTTTTCCACTAGGGATTGCCTCTTGTACAGTGCATTCGGAAAGTATTCAGACCCCTTGACATTTTCCACATTATACATTACAGCCTATTTCAAAATGGACAAAAAAATGTTAAATCCTTATCTACACACAATACCCCATAATGACAAAGCGAAAACAGGTTTTTAGAAATTCTAGCAAATGTAAACAACATTAAAAACAAAAATACTTGTACATGATTGTACATGATTTGGAAAGGCACACACCTGTCAATATAAGGTTCCGCAGTGGCATTTCATGTCGGAACAAAAACCAAAGACGGTTTGGCCGCCCAGCCAAACTGAGCAATCAGGGGAGAAGAGCCTTGGTCAGGGAGGTGAACAAGAACCTGGTGGTCACTCTGACAGTGCTCCAGAGTTCCTCTGTGGAGATTGGAGAAACTTCCAGAAGGACAACCATCTCTGCAGCACTCCACCAATCAGGCCTTTATGGTAGAGTGGCCAGACGGAAGCCATTTCTCAGTAAAAGGCACATGACAGCATGCTTGGAGTTTGCCAAAAGCCACCTAAAGACTCTCAGATGAGAAACAAGATTCTCTTGTCTGATGAAACCAAGATTGAACTCTTAGGCCTGAATGCCAAGCGTCACATCTGGAGGAAACCTGGCACCATTTCTACGGTGAAGCGTGGTGCTGGTAGCATCATGCTGTAGGGATGTTTTTCTGAAGCAGGGACTGGGAGACTAGTCAGGATCGAGGAAAAGATGAACGGCACAAAGTACAGAGAGATCCTTGATGAAAACCAGCTCCAGAGCATGCAGGATCTCAGACTGGGGTGAAGGGGTCACCTTCCAACAGGACAATGACCATAAGCACACAGCCAAGACAGTTGCTTTGGGACAAGTCTCTGAATGTCCTTGAGTGGCCCAGCCAGAGCCCAGACTTGAACCCGATCTAACATCTCTGGAGAGACCTGAAAATAGCTGTGCAGTGACGCTCCCCATCCAACCTGACAGAGCTTGAGAGGATCTCCAGAGAAGACTGGGAGAAACTCCCCAAATGTAGGAAGGAGTGCCAAGCTTGTAGCATCATACCCAAGAAGACTCCAGGCTGTAATCACTGCCAAAGGTGCTTCAACAAAGTACTGAGTAAAAGGTCTGACTACTTATGTAAATGTGATATTTAAGATTTTTGTTTTCTTTATAAATTTGCAAAAAAATCTAAAAATCTGTTTTTTCTGTTATTATGGGGTATTGTGTATAGATTGATGAGAAGAAAAAAACTATTTAATCAATTTTAGAATAAGGCTGTAACTTAACAAAATATGGAAAAGGTCAAGGGGTCTGAATACTTTCTGAATGCACTGTAGGTACATTTATTCACTACCATGTACAGTAAAATAAATAAATTGCACTAGGTCAGTGAGATGTTTTATATTTATATAATTGTAAACATACAGTAGATAGCCTACAGTGGGTACATGCTTTGTGGTGTAGGCTGTTTCCTCTGGTGGTCTAGGGCAGCCTGATGTCCAGGTGGTCTAGGGCAGCCTGGTGGTCTAGGGCAGCCTGATGTCCTGGTGGTCTGGGGCAGCCTGGTGGTGGTCTCATGCAGCTTTATTCCCTGGTGGTCTAGGGCAGCTTAATGGTGGTGTAGGGCAGCTTGATGGTGGTGTAGGGCAGCTTGATGGTGGTGTAGGGCAACTTGATGGTGGTGTAGGGCAGCTTGATGGTGGTGTAGGGCAGCTTGATGGTGGTGTAGGGCAGCTTGATGGTGGTGTAGGGCAGCCTGATGGTGGTCTAGGGCAGCTTGATGGTGGTATAGGGCAGCTTGATGGTGGTGTAGGGCAGCTTGATGGTGGTGTAGGGCTGCTTGATGGTGGTGTAGGGCAGCCTGATGGTGGTGTAGGGCAGCTTGATGGTGGTGTAGGGCAGCTTGATCGTGGTCTAGGGCTGCTTGATGGTGGTCTAGGGCAGCCTAATTCGATGAATCTGATGTTTCTTGGTATTGTGGTAGGTGTTACTCCAGGTGGTCCCTGGGCTCTGTGCATCTCCCTGAGTTTTATGATGGGTTCTCCTGGTCCTGAGGGGCCTGGTCTCCTTCCCCTGCTCCACTACAATGAGAAATGACAGGGAGATCTTACATGTACATACAATGTCTGGAAAATATCACATATAGAGGGATTACAGGTTAAAGATAACACATTAAAGATTACACATTCAACTCTTAATGTGTGGTCAATGAATCATCTTTCTAGCTTTGGTAAACACTTTTTTTTTCTTGATGACTCATTGTTGTGATTGACTCCATTTGTGGCATTCTTCTCAAATGTGTGGGCTAGAGCCTTACCTGCAGACATAGAACAGGATGTAGGCAGTCTGTGCCCTCGCCCTCAGCACAGTGGCCTCATCTGTCCTCAAGACACGTGCGTCATCCAGGCAGAGCCACCCACTGCCACGGCTGTCCAAAACATCACTGATGTAGTGGCCTGGGGAACAAGGGAGACAGAATAGTGTACATTAAGCTTTCAGAATTATGTATGCGTGTGCGTGCGTGGGTGCATACCTGAGTGCCTGCATACCTGTATACATGTTGTCTCCCAGATGTGAGATCACACTTGACAATTTGTAGATATTGTCTGGCTGGTGTCTCTGTAAGGAAACACATTTAATAATAGGATTGTTATTTTGTCTACAGGATAGGGGTGCCTTCTATAACTGCCTTATCTTGACCCGCCCCCAAACTATCTCAACTGGATCTAATTATCTGTTATTTATTTCTCTCTCTATATATATATTTCTCTCTCTATATATATATTTCTCTCTCTCTCCTCACCACAGCGACTGCCTGCTGCCCCTTCTCACTGTCAGCTGGTTTCTCTAGCTGTTCAGAGGAAATTGAAGCTGGTGGGGGTATATAAAATATAGTGTAAATACAAACCAAAAAGTGAAGCGGAAACCTATCAACAAATATACTCTTAACTTCTGACTTGCTTTCCTCAACAGTCCTGTTTCATGAGAGGGTGACTCATTGTTGTGATTGACTCCATTTGTTCTGCATGATGTCAGTAACACAATGTCCTACCTGGTTTATCAAGGGTGCCTTTCGGGGAGTTTGCAGATGTGTTGTCCATGTTGTTGTTCCCCAGTGAGCTTGCCCTGTGTAAATCGATGGCAATGAAAATCAATATCTAGTGTGTGAAAATCCTGGTGTGTGTTGGCTGCTCAATGTGCAATGTCCCCAAACAGAGTGTAAACCAACCTGGCTCCATGCTGGACAGGGGCTGTCTCCCCACATAGGGCTGGGAGGGTCAGTTCTGCAGGGATGGACATGGGATCGTCCACCTTCTCTGGCTCCCAGTTGCCTGCAGTAAACCGCTTAATATGAAGCATTAGGACCCTGCTCAGGAACAGACGGACAGGCAGGCATTTACACACACACACACAGACAGACAGACAGACAGACATTCACAAAGACGGGATGAACAGGCAGGCATTCACACAGACAAAGGAATCAGTATTGTACTCAAATCAATAATCCAGTTTGGTGAGTTAGATCAGGACTGTCAATTGTAATCTGAGATGATGATGGGAGGACTCACCGGGGCAGCGTGAGGAAGTGCCTAGTCACAGATGCCATGCTGCCTGAGCACACCCTGCATGCACACTCTAACGCAGATGGCTAGGTGACAAAACATAGCAATACAATTATGAACATTATGACATTAATGATAGTGTTCCTTGACATACTAACTCTTGGTTGAAGCTAAGTGCTGACCTTAAAGTAGAGGTCCAGGCTGTGTGTCAGGTAATGGCTCAGGCTCAGTGACAAGTGATTGTAATCCTCCTGACCATACACTATAACTCCACAGCTTCAGAAGTACGGAGAGAAATGCATCAGCTATCCAACACAAACCTTTTGATCCTTCTACACACTATCTTAATGCTTTACCTCTGTATCCTGCATGTTATGCTGACATTAAACCTCCTCACAAATGTGATGAAGACATCAAGGTACACCGTATACAAATGACAGCTGTTACCTGGTGCAGGTACGGGAAGTCTTCAGCTTGAATTCTAACTGCTTCACGGGGCAGGTGTATGGCTCTGGTGAGCCCTTTAATGCCATACCCTCCTCCTTCAGCTGAAAGAGGAGGAGCACCACACATTCATGGGCATCCTAAGAGAAGAATGGGAAAGAAATAGAAAATACATCAACAACCACAACTGAAACAGAGCTGAGGAAAAACACTGTCACATGTCCCAGGTTTATTGTTAAGTGAGTCTTTTAGCATATAATATCTTACCTGTTCATCGTCGTCCTCATAGTCCTCATTGACAACAGAGAGACAGCGCTTGACTGTTTGAAGGATTTTCTTCTTTTCCTTTTTCTTAGCATTGACAGTGCCTCCAGAAAGCCTGGCCTGATGTAACTCAGCAAAGCAGCTGTGGAGGGAGACAAAGAGCATGCATTCGGGTTTCACTCTCTCACCTTGGCCACAGATTAGCTCTGTGCTTCTACTTTAGCTGATTCCTGATTGTGACAGGAAATCACCTCTGGTGTTAATCAGTAGCTGAGTTGGGTGTGGTTTTATCTTAAAAATCATATTAGGCACTAAGAGTGTACGAAAGAGAGTATACATACATACATACATACATACATACATACATACATACATACATACATACATACATACATACATACATACATATACATACATACATACATACATACATACATACATACATACATACATACATACATACATACATACACACACACACACACACACACACACACACACACACACACACACACAAACATACATACTGAACAAAAATATAAATGCAACTCGTGAAGTGTTGGTCCCAAGCTTCATGAGCTGAAATAAAAGATCCCATACATTTTCCATATGCACAAAAACCTAATTTCTCTCAAATTTTGTGCACAAATTTGTTTACATACCTGTTAGTGTGAATTTATCCGTTGCCAAGAAGCTGATTAAACAGCATGATCATTACACAGGTGCACCTTGTGCTGAGAACAATAAAAGGCCACTCTAAATTGTGCAGTTTTGTCACACAACACAATACCACAGACATCTCAGGTTTTGAGGAAGCATGCTGACTGCAGAAATGTCCGCCAGAGAATTGAATGTTCATTTCTATACCATAAGCTGCCTCCAACATCGTTTTAGAGAATTTGGCAGTACATCCAACCGGTCTCACAACTGCAGACCACGTGTAACCACACAAGCCCAGAACTGCCACATCTGGCTTCTTCACCTGCGGGATCGTCTGAGGCGGTGCTGAGGAGTATTTCTGTCTGTAATATAGCCCTTTTGTGGGGAAATCTCATTCTGATTGGCTGGGCCTAGCCCCCCAGTGGGTGGGCCTATGCCCTCCCAGCCCCACCCATGGCTGCACCCTTGCTCAGTTGTGAAATCCATAGATTATGGCCGAATGAATTTATTTCAATAGACTGATTTCCTTATATGATCTGTAACTGAGTAAAATCTTTGAAATTGTTGCATGTTGCATTTATATTTTTTATTTAGTATACATACATACATACATACATACATACATACATACATACATACATACATACATACATACATACATACATACATACATACATACATACATACATACATACATACATACATACTGTACATACATACCACAGGAGGTTGATGGCACCTTAATTGAGGAGGACGGGTTTGTGGTAATGGCTGGAGCGAAATCAGTGGAATGCTATCAAATACATCAAACAAATGGTTTCCATGTGTTTGATGCCATTCCATTTGCTCCATTTCAGACATCATTACGAGTCGTCCTCCCCTCAGCAGCCTCCACTGATACATTGAGGCGGGACTGTGTACTGTAACTATAAGCGTCTAGGTGGGTGGGTCAGTGTGTGTACAGGTGGGACAGGAGGGTGAGAGCGAGGCTGTATACCATAGCAGTTTAGAGGAGGCGTAGGAACTCCAGGTGTTCTGCTGTCTCAGGATGTCTCTACAAAATGCTGGCAGCCCCAGCAGGCACTGCAGAGCAGAGTTCATGAAGCAGGTGTTGCCAATATTAGGCAACCTGTGGGAAAGAAGCCATCAGTACCACACTAATATCTGAACTGTGGACCAAAGGTAAACTAATGAATGGATTTGTAAGGCATGAACACAAGATAACTCTGAGTACCACACAGAATTAGTGTAAACAAAAAGAGGAGCTCAGAGATAAGAGTAGGTGTGTGTGTGTAGGTGTGTGTGTGTCTTTTACCCGAGGAGCTTGGTGTTGTCTTCACCCTCGCCTGTGCAGCTCTGCTCCCCCAGCTGGGTGCTACTCTTACTGAACAGGTTGCGGAGGCGGGCCATGGCGTCCCGAGACCTGACCAATGGCCTGGAGGAAGAGAGACAGGTTAGAGGCCTCAGTAGCCGTAGCTCAACACCAATCTGTCTGTTTGAACACTGTTTTAATGTACAGGCATACAGATATTCCTTACCATGACATAGTGTGAGTGACAACTCTTATGTAGAGTCGAGTGAGATGAAGGTGGCAATTGTCTACAGTACTTACCTCTCCAAGGAGACAGAGGAAGCCCTCTGGTCAATGGAGGCCTCTGCAGAGAGAGACCAAGAGACGGACAGCGGTAAAAGAGAAGATTTGTCAAAGATGAATTGAGAAAAATAGCACCAACAAATGGCACCCGTTTACAGACCTGCGATGCCAGCAAATAGGGGTACCATTCTCTTTGTTTGTGGAAGAACTGCCCCCACCTCTTTGACCTCGGAACTCATAAGATCTCTGTAAAGACACACAGACATATGCATTAGGTTAGCTATATTATATTGGCTTTTTCATTTCAATTCAATGGTGTTGGTTGGCATGAAATTTGATATCAGGCTGCAGTACCTGGCAGTCTCACTGTCTTTGTTGGTCTCTCCATGGTGGTCAAGGGGGTTTGGAGAGGAGGACTGGGGGGCAGGGGAGGAGACGTGGGTTGGGGAGGAAGGGCAGGCAGGACTGGGGGGAGTGGCAGAGGAGGATGACTGAGTTGAGACAGCCAGGGGAACACAGGAAGCACTAAAATGGGAGGAGGTCTGTGATCCCTCCTCTGAAGAAGAAGAAGAGGAAGAGAGAGATGACATGTGGAGAGAGGAGAGGGAAGAGAGGCTGAAGAACTTGGAGAGAGTGGAAGGGGATCTGGCAGGGGATCCGGGGGGTGAGAGGGGAGAGGGGGATGGAGTGCCAATTGGTGTTCGGCCAGACAAGGGGTCGAGGGGCGTCAGAGATGTTGTAGACGGTTTCAAATGGAAAAAAGAGGGAAAGGAAGAATCAAGTTGGTGGTGATCCTTTACGCTCTTCTTCTCCCGATTTTTCCAAACTGATGCAGTTACCATGCTGGCATCCGATGGTGTCAGTTTGGGTGGGATTGGGAACGGCGATGGGCAGCTGCTCCCAATCCCGAGGCGAACTCTGCACTTCTTTTTCTGTTTGGAGAAACATTATGTAGCTAATATAGTACATAAAAATGTATATTAAAATATATTTCTTGCTTCACAACAGAGCTTGTTACATTTGAACTTGTTACATTTGAACTTGAATAGCTGAAAAGAATAGAATCTACTCTAAATTGTAACAGAATTAGATAAATTCTAGCCCAGAATAGACATATACCTTTTTACAGCAACACAAACATCCCATTTCAGTGTATTTGTAGACTATGCCTTATTTTGCAGAACATCAAAATATGTTGCCTATTTCACATTGTGATGTCATAAACCAAATTATGATGCGCCTGACTACGCGTTACCAGCGTAAATAGCCAACAAATCACACACACCAAAATGTTGAAAAAAATTTACAAAATGAAATGACCGTCAATTCAGAGTTATTCTTATTTCATAAAATATACAAAATAACTAGGTTCTTGCCAATGCACATGTTTTTTTTTTATTGAGAAAACATAGGGTTATCTTTCTCCCACGCTCCCTGGGCCACTGACGCGTGATTGTATGGGATATGGGAAGAGGCTAGGACATTCGAATTAACGTTACTGTCTATCAGAATCAAAATAACTTTTATTGGCCAAGTGGCCTACATTCACAGAATTTGACTCAATGAATTGGTGCTGCCAGCAATAGACAAATGTACAGACACATTTACAGCCTGTACAATATACAGCAAACATAAAACATATTTATTAGCTTCTATCTTCTTAAGATACTTTAGAGTAACATTTTATTATGGAAAGTAAAATGCCCATTTCACTTCAGTTGACGCTGATCTGATACAGATCGAACGTAGCTTTGCAATGGTTGTTAGGAGGACCTTTGAAAAAGAAAAGGAGAGCTGCACACTCTAGCGCAGACTCAATAATTTAATAACCTAATATCCAACGTTCCGACCGACAAGCTGTCTTCATCAGCGTATACTGTTAGGAGGACCTTAACACAGATGGATCTATTAATCTCTGACCGTACCTCATTGAAAAAGGTGCCACTCTGCATAGTGACTGTAAACTAAACTAAAATACTAACGTTAGTACATTTATTGTATATTTGTTGTTCTGTAAACCCAGTTGGTCGCCACCGCACCTGTCACAACTGTCAACAGATCATGACATAAATGCAAAGCGTCATTTGTTCTCGCAGAGTAGATTGTAGATCCTACTACCACCTGGATAAACTGGCACCGCAGGTGTGTGATTACACCGGGATATTCATGATTGACCAGTTAGTGGTTGTAGCTATCAGACTCAGAGAGCGCTCGATGCTGCAAATTGGGCAGCAAACCGTTACACTGCACGTACTTCTGAGTTTGGTGTCATCAAAGATGGCGATTTGCTGAGTGCTCATGGACACATCTCATGGTCATGGATAAATATTATCTTGCTTGAACTTGTGGTTATATTTGAGGTTTAATCTAATTTCTGTTTTACTTTTGAATATTTTAAAACACAGCTGTAATTGAAGCGCAAGGGGGAAACCGCGTTAGCTACTGCAACAATGCAAATCACGTTAAAAACACTGCAACAGCAGACCATTCAAATCGACATAGACCCAGATCAAACGGTAAGTGCCCATTTGTTCATAATAATAACAGCTGTGTGCGTTTTATCTAGCCCGCTTGGCTAACTATCTTTTTTGTTATTTGCACGAAAGACCAAATGAATTGGTCCCAGATTGTTATCAATTCGGATAATACAACTAACAGGCTAACGCTAGCTAGCTAGATGTTATTGACACCCCTAGCATTAGCTAACTAGCTAGTTCTTAGCTAGTTAGCTTGCAAGCTAATGTGTGTCAATTTGCTAACCCAATGTTGAGTCTCATTTTTAGCTAGCTATGTAAGTTATTATCCGCTAAAACATCAGTTCGCTTGCTACATGACTAGCTAACGTTAGTTATCCCTCATCACGTTAGCTAACTATCTAGTGTTAGCTAGACAACGTAGCTAGCTAGCTAGCTAGTAATATGGCTATCTATTTTAGTTATTGGTGATGCATGTCCAGTTGGATGATTAATTAGCAATATTCTAGCAGACATTTACTAGCTGGGTCATAAAGAGTGAAAATAGCTCGCTAGCTAAGTTACATCATGTAAGGTAAACCGCAATGTAAAAAGTTGGGCAATTCAAACAGTCAGTGTTAGCGAGCAACTTTGGGGTCGCACTTCTTTTTGGTTTCTACAGGTGAAGGCACTGAAGGAGAAGATAGAAGCAGAGAGGGGAAAAGATAACTTCCCAGTGTCTGGACAGAAGCTCATATATGCTGGCAAAATCCTGCAAGATGACACACCTATTAAAGACTACAAAATTGATGAGAAGAATTTTGTTGTAGTTATGGTATCTAAGGTACATTTCCCTAATCCATTTTACTTGGACTCTTAATGAGCTGCACCAGCATGTTTTGGGGTTACATGATTGTCTACATAGATAACAGTAATAGCCTGTTTATATCTCCTCTGGATCTAGGCAAAGTCTGCCACAGCTGCTTCAACACCTTCCTCAGAGGCACCCAAGGCCCCTGTCCAGGACTCTGGGTCGTCTGCGGGCCCGGCCCCTGCAGCCATCCCTATCCCCCCAGAGGAGCCCACACCTACAGTCGCAGAGCCCCCAGCTCCAGCCAGGTAGGCAGACAAGACAGCTGTAGAACTGATATTAACTTATGATTTGGTAGACAGTCTGCCAAATTGGAGAGAGTAATAAAGTAAGCTTGAGGCCTGTTCAGGAGGGTGGAGCGTTACAGAACTCTTTGCATAGACACATTTTGTGTAGGACAAATATGACCTAAACATCATGCAACATTTATTACATTTCTATCTGCAACATTTTGTATTTTTTTCATCTTACTGAATTACACCCCCTGTAAGTCTCTGTAGCTCAGTTGGTAGAGCATGGTGTTTGCAACTCAAGGATAGTGGGTTCATTTCCCGGGACAACCCATACGTAAAATGTATGCACACATGACTAAGTCGCTTTGGATAAAAGCATCTGCTAAATGGCATATATTATTTACGGCCACAATATACCACTGAATGGGTTGACTGGATTTTTGACCCTGTCGTTCTGTTTGCAGCTCAGACCTCAGTGTGGAGGTTCAGGGGGGGGATGCCTCCTCTGCCTTGGGTGAGTGATGGACTTCGATCTGGCTATGTGAATAATGCATCAGTGTGGAATGTATCTGCTGTGTTGCTAGATTGATGATAGCATGTAGTATGGGCATGTGGATTTGTAAGATGCCTTCTAGCAGCTAAGTGTGTATGTGTGTAAATATTGTCCATTGTAACTCGGGTAAATAGTTAACAACTTGTTTCTTTTGGTCAGTGACAGGAGCGGAGTATGAGACCATGCTGACAGAGATCATGTCTATGGGTTATGAGAGGGAGAGCGTGGTAGCTGCTCTCCGGGCCAGCTTCAACAACCCCCATCGGGCCGTGGAATACCTCCTCACTGTGAGAGCCGTCAACACACCACACAACTACCTAGGATACACAATACTGTGCAACCAGGCACCATACACCATGACTCTGCAAAATGACACTGAACAATAGCCCCCAAAAATACCATGAATGTAAAATTACACTGTACAGCATGGCACCATATTTGACAAATCTTTAACATAGCAGCATGTACAATGTGCTGAGTATTTGCTGCTGTGTGTTTCCAGGGCATTCCTAGCAGTCCGGTCCAAGAGACTAATCCCCCAGCACAGCTTCCTGCATCTGCCCGCACAGGCACAGAGACCCCTACTGTTGCTGAGGGTGAGTCCATCTGCCTATATCTCTGCTATAGTATTACATCTACTGTACAGTTCATTCTGGAAATGTTTTTAGACCCCTTGACTTTTTCCATGTTTTGTTACGTTAAAGCCTTAATCTGAAATGGATTAAATGCTTTTTTCCCCCTGATCAATCTACACACAATACCCCACAATAGCAAGCAAAAAAAGGATTTTAATAAATACAATAAAAAGATCAAATGATGTCAATTAGCCTATCAGAAGCTTCTAAAGCCATGACATAATTTTCTGGAATTTTCCATGCTGTTTAAAGGCACAGTCAACTTAGTGTATGTAAACTTCTGACCCACTGGAATTGTGATACAGTGAAATAATCTGTCTGTAAACAATTGTTGGAAAAATTACTTGTGTCATGCACAAAGTAGATGTCCTAACCGACTTGACAAAACTATAGTTTGTTAACAAGACATTTGTGGAGTGGTTGAAAAACGAGTTTTAATGACTCCAACCTAAGTGTATGTAAACTTCCGACTTCAACTGTAAGTATTCAGACCCTTTACTCAGAACTTTGTTGAAGCACCTTTGGCAGCGATTACAGCCTCAAGTCTTCTTGGGTATGACGCTAGTGTCATCTTGTTGGAAGGTGAACCTTCACCCCAGTCCTGAGGTCCTAACCTGCTCCAGAGCGATCTTCATCAAGGATCTCTCTACTTTGCTCTGTTCATCGTTCTCTTGATCCTTACTAGTCTCCCAGTCCCTGCCGCTGAAAAACACCCCCACGGCATGATGCTGTCACCACCATGCTTCACCGTAGGGATGGTGCCAGGTTTCCTCCAGATGTGACGCTTGGCATTCAGGCCAAAGAGTTCAATCTTCATTTCATCAGACCAGAGAATCTGGTTTCTCATGGTCTGAGAGTCCATTAGGTGCCTCTTGGCAAACTCCAAGTGTGCTGTCATGTGCCTTTTACTGAGTTGTGGCTTCCGTCTGGCCACTCTACCACAAATGCCTGATTGGTGGCGTGCTGCAGAGATGGTTGTACTTCTGGAAGATTCTCCCATCTCCACAGAGGAACTCTGGAGCTCTGTCAGTGACCATCGGTTTCTTAGTCACCTCCCTGACCAAGGCCCTTCTCCTCCTATTGCCCAGTTTGACCGGGCGGCCAGCTCTAGGAAGAGACTTGGTGGTTCCAAACTTCTTCCATTTAAGAATGGAGGACACTGTGTTCTTGGGGACCTTCAATGCTGCAGAACTTGTTTGGTACTTGTCCCCAGATCTGTGCCTCGACACAATCCTGTCTTGGAGCTCTACGGACAATTCCTTTGACCTCATGGCTTGGTTTTTGCTCTGACATGCACTGTCATCTGTGGGACCTTATCTAGACAGGTGTATGCCTTTCCAATCAAGTTGTAGAAAAATCTCAAGGATGATCAATGGAAAGTGGATGCACCTGAGCTCAATTTCAAGTCTCATAGCAAAGGGTCTGAAATATAATAGTTTATTTTTAAAACATTTGCAGAAAAATTCTAAAACCTGTGGGGTATTGTGTGGAGAGTGATGAGGAAAACATTTAATCAATTTTAGAATATGGCTGTAACACAACATGTGGAAAAACTCAAGGGGTCTGAATACTTTCCAAATGCACTGCATATCAGATGAGATTGTTGGAAAGATGGGCATGGTTTATGTGCATTTTCCCTAGTAAGTGTTGTATCTATATCTACTGTATGTATCAACGGGTTCTCTTCTGTAAATATTCTGTTTGTGTTGCAGGAGAAAACCCTCTGGAGTTCCTGCGTTCCCAGCCTCAGTTCCAGAGCATGAGGCAGGTGATCCAGCAGAACCCCTCACTGCTGCCAGCTCTGCTCCAACAGCTGGGCCGGGAGAACCCACAGCTCCTACAGGTAACACACATACACCATGCACTACACACTGATGGCGCCACCACTCATACTAGCTTGCGTCACACACTCCCTATAGTGACGCCTCCCAGGTTTTGTGATTTCACAATGTATGTTCTGCCTGTTGCTGATTGCTGTCTATCTATCTTTCCCCATTGATAAAAATCAACAACAGCAAATCAGCCAGTACCAGGAGCTGTTCATCCAGATGCTGAATGAGCCGGCGGGGGAGGTTGGAGACGTGCCTGAGGTGGGGGACCTGGGTGCTGCAGTGGAGGAGGGAGCTCCAGTCAACTACATTCAGGTCACACCTCAGGAGAAAGAAGCCATCGAGAGGGTGAGGGGAGCTAAAGACTTCTCAATGCACTGTTTAGGGCATAAGATGGCTTCAACTGACAAGAAGACTAGCTAAGAAATGCATACATTGTGACCTTTCTGGTGAGAAATAGTAATGAAATGTTATGTTTTTTTCTCTCTCCTGTCTCAGTTAAAAGCGTTGGGTTTCCCCGAGGCGCTGGTGATCCAGGCCTACTTTGCATGTGAAAAGAACGAGAACCTAGCAGCCAACTTCCTCCTGAACCAGGGCTTTGAGGATGAATGAGAGGCGCTGGCCTGCCCTCCTCTCCAGCCCAGCACAAGGACTGCACCCCACTGTAGAGCAACGATCTTCAGGTCATTTCAGGGGGGGGGGTCTTACAAGCTACACAAAGTATATGTTGATCTAAGGGTGAAAGAGGAATAATGAGATCCACTTGAATTCCAATGGAATGTGTGGGATTTGTTTAGGGCAGATATATATATTGAGATTTTAGAAGAGCTTTGGGAATGGGAAGGAGGGGGCTGAAGGTTTTGCGGAGTGTGTACGTGTGTGTGTGTGTGTACAGGTGGATGCCATTCAATTAAGGTGCAAAGTCATTGATATGCATATCTAAGCTTGTTAATGCTGTAGCTGGTTGTAATGGAAGCACATTCTCCTTGATGCACTTCTACAATGTTGGTGTATTGAGGCAAGAGGGGAAAGGGAAACTAAACTGACGGTCATGAAGAGTCCGCTTGTGGTCTGTTCACTTGATTGCACCAGTCCCTCACATTTCCTTTGCCATTCAAAAACCAACCACATAGCAAAACACATCTCATCCCATGATATTGTCATATAGGCAAGTACATTTCACCAGTGGCCAGGCTAAGTTATATATGGGGTCCCCTCACTACACCTCAAAGCTAGCGCTTTTAGTTTTCACTCAGATATCCATGATCTCTCTGGGTGTGGAAATGCTCAACATCCTGAGTAAATCGAGCGGTATATAACAACCAAAATGACAAATGGATGTGTGTATGCTCACATAACCATACAGGTACATTACTGTGTGGATATGTGTCTGAAAATGAGGTTTTGCTGAAAGGTGCACAGTCCTCTCTAGTGTTACGTCTCTGATGAGCTGACCAACGCTGACCTTACCTTTACATATAATCCTCTGAAGGGGGGAAGAGAGAGCTGGCAGGGACCAGTCCTGGGATGCTGGAGTTACTCACTTACCTCTTTCCCAAGGCTGAGGAGTAGACACACCACCTTTCTCATAGGATCTGATTAATAGTACACACGAAGGGCAGCTCAAATACAACGGGACCAGCTGGTCATGAGACACTAAGGGCTGGATTCAGCCCGTATCGTGTAAAAATGTAAGGGTAATTCCCTGTTGAGCTGACATATGCAGCATTTACTATGAATGCAGTCTCGGCGACTGCGGGAACATTGCCTTTAAATTGTCAATAGCGCTATAAAGCGGATATTCAGCACTACGGTTTGAATAGAGCCCAAAATGTCCAGTAAGAACAAGGGTCTACTTGAAGGTTGTCCGTATAAAGTCTTTATTAAACCAGGACCCAGTCAAAGCCAATCATTGTCATCATCCACAGCCTGAATGAGCCTATTCAGACTATTCAACAGTCTTTAGTGATGAGGTGAATCTGAAGTTTAAACCGGCTATCGCCTAGCTTTAACCACCTGTTTCCAACTCCGATAGTAAAACATGAGGCTTGGTTGACACATGCCTTATTACACTAAGGATTCTCAGTGTTTTGAGATGTTGCTATTGTGGGTTTTCTGAGGGAACGGAGGGTACCAAGAAATGTGTGGTTTTATCAATACTCACTTTTATCAAGGTATGTTTTCTCTTTAACTTAACATGGCAGGAGTTTAATGGGTCTATGAAGAGACAAGCTTTTATGAGTTTGGATTGAACAGATGCATTCAAATGTATTGACTCCCTTGCACAGAATTTCCTGTTTTCTCTTTTCAAAACTGGTTGAATGGCTATTTTTACCCTGCAGGCACCTTCAACTTGCCACAAGTAGGATCAATTACACTCAAACCAAATTCATTGTGCATTTACTTCAGGCCATTTTTGACTTAAGGGAAAAAATCAATTTTGATTTATTTATTGGACCTTTGAAACAAATACACATGTGAACACAAAGTTTTCAATCTCAACTTATTTGAAAGGAATAGTGAATAGTGATCATGACAATATGTTTGACTGCATCTGTTTTTGTGAACATGGCTTTCACTGACACTGGCATTTTACAGCATCAACATGATCTGCTTCAATGCTCAGCTTCATTAAACATCAATATATCATGGCTTCTTATGTTTTATTTCATGCCAAACACTCCCATATGCACCACATTCTTGGTCTGGACAATGAATGAGGCCAACTGAAATGAAACTCAACTTGATCTTATGGAATACAAACTATTACAGGAAATGTAATTTATACACACTCCGGTTCAAGTCCAGGCATTTCGGTATCATGTGGGAATGAGTAGTGCTACTCCTGTGGACTTGACCCTCCATTATCAGTATTGGTAAGTAGATTTTCTGATAAGCAGTGAAACTATTTTGGCCTCTTACCACACTCTATAACATGATGCAACTCTAGGGTTCTCATCCCCAGCACAGACAAACCACCTAACCAATCAAACAGCAATCTGAAAATAAGCAGACAGAAACAGGTGCGTTACAGTCAAGAACATCCTTTTATTCAAGTGTTGCTCTTTTCAAACTGTTTTTATTATTATGGAAAAGAAACTGTAATTAACACATGCATTTCACCATGGGCTCTGGGAGGTGTATTCCTGAGGGAGGGAAGCTGCACTGAGGGGCGCGGTGGGAGCTTAGGGGGTGGGGGGCAAGGCCAGCTGGGGGTTCACTCTACACAACACTAAACACGGCCCTACACACTTTTAAAAATAAACCCAAAGGAAAATAAAAAAATGGAGGGCCAGGGAGAGAGCTCTCTGGTGCTGCAGGGCAAGATAGGTGATTGACCAAAGTTCTGCCCAAGCAAAGCACACACTGAAACCTGTCACTCTGGCTTCTCGACTGACGCTTTACTTGTCAAGGCTAATACTGCTGCTGGCTGCAATCACTTACAATAAAAACGTGCATATTCTTGTAGGAAACAAGTAGGCCCTCTATCAAGCCCGCTCTTGATTTTGCTGGTGGAATTTCAAGGTGCTTTAACTGTACCACATGTCACATACATTGTATAGAACCATATGACTTTAGTCTGTAATTGTTCTCACTGTTCATTTGGGGTTCTAGTAAATGGGTGTAATGGTTCTCTTGATTGTGGATCTGAGCCTGCCAGTCTACCTGGGCTGGAACCATTGGAACTGTTATAAGGTGCTTAGTCATTTCAGGTACTTTTTTCACTTGTTTTAATAGCTGGTCTCATACAACCACTAGAAAGGTGCATCATTAAATGGTCTCAATGTAGCATTGCTGCATAAGATATGAAAATCCAAATTCTGTAAAAAAAAGAATTGATAAAAACAAGACTTAAAAACCTGCCTATTCTACCCCAGTTGCCATGCAGCTCCCTTGCCCATTCAGAGGGAAATTCCTACGTGTATTTTATCTCCACGTTGTGATATGTTATCAAATACATCCCAGTGAAAAACTAGGCACCCTCACAGACCCTCTCCTCGCCACACCCCAAGAGCCCACCCGGTGTAACTTGTTCACTTACATTAGCTGTTCAATGGAGAAGCTGAAGAGATCGGTATGGTATACAATGTGAAGCATACAGACAAGAATAACATGTGAGCTAACTGCATTCTGCTCAGACAAAGTTTAGCTTTTTTTTACCCCTCCATTCAGAGAAAAGGGGTTTGGGGAGGGATAAGGAGGGTAACGCAGCTACAGACTACTCCAGTGTCCAAGAGAGACAGAAGACAAGATACAGGAAGACAAGCAAGACAGATTTTTTTTTTTTTGCTTTTCTTAATTATTCAACAATAAAAATAACTAAATCACACCAATTTCCTTTAGTACTATATATACTGCTTTGAAAAGCTTGAAGGAGAGGATATAGAAGAAATATGAAGGAGGGGACTTTTTTGAGACGGGCACTCAGGATTACAAGATGGAGTCTGTGAACAAAAGGCACTTTTTAGGGACAACCTTTAAGATGCTCTGATTCTAACACTACATCACCAAACAAATATTTAGAATAATTTACACTGCGGATTGGGAGTGGAAGGGGGAAGGGTTCACTTCTTTGATTTAAACCTGCTCTCATCCTTTCTGTGCTCAAAATACACCTTATACTCCCTCACCTCTTGTTTGGGTTTGAGATAGGAGTCTACTAAATCAACTAAACCTACCAAAATGTATTTCACATTACACCTCCCATCTCTCCAAACGCTGTTAATCACTTTGTGGTTGAGCTAACACTTAGAAAAATGGATTCCATATCTGATGCATCTCCCAAAATGGGGAAGATCTTGTCTGTGTCCCAAACTTGATTACTTTGGTTGGCCAGTTTTAAACATGTCCACAGTTTAGAAAATTGGATGCAAGTTGCAATTCATCTGTTAAATAGGTCATGTTTTAGTCAGTTCTCTGGTGATACTGACATGGCCCAGATAGATGTCCATTACGTCAGGCCTTTTCCACTAGTTCATCATCCCATTGTCAGGATAACCATCTAATCAAACTAAACAGAACGGTCCTCTTCCTGCTATGGGATAAAGGTTGAAGAAAAATGCCTTTTGTCACAACCTTTTCATATAATGAACCCCTCCCCCCTTGGTAAATACAAAAAGAGAAATAGAATAATGCATGTTTCCTAAAATGTGCTTTATGATAACACTTCATTTTGTTTATTACTATTTATGTATAATAGAGTTTGAATGTACTTTATTTCGTAAAAAGCACCAGTTTCATTTAGTGATATATATTTTTGTTTTGCTAAATTGTTCCTTCAGCCCTCCCAGATTTAGAAAACAAATTATTACAAATACATTTTTTTAAAGGAATAAGGAAAAAAAATAAAAACTCATTTTCAATTTACAAAGACTGGGATTTTTTTTGTCTGCCCTCGTGTTTAGAGTCCCGGAGCTAGTGGACTTAAAACAAAAAAATAGAGGGTTTAGCCTCTCTTTTCTCGTGACACCCTCAAACAATCTCTAACAGACAAACACAATTTATCTACCCAAGGCATTGCACATGGCTCAATCAACATACATATATTTTTTTCAACAATACTTCCCAAACAAGAAAGAATAACCAAAATCTAATCTGTTATTTTCCTTGACTACAATGTCACTTTATTGTTTGCTATATAAATCATGTATCTATAGTATTTGCCATGGAAACTTTTTGCTATTAGATGTAGGTGTGGGTGTAGGGACTGGTACTTTTGCTCTAATCAGATATTTAAGATGCATCAATTGACTGTGCCATGCTTCAAAAAATAACTAGACTGCCACAGAGCTTATTTTGCAAATAAAAAAATGTATATATCTATAAATATATATGTGTGTATATATAAAGATGATTGCAATTATTCAGTGAGCTGTCACTGTTTTTCTCCCCAGACATAGCATTTCACCACCATTCACTATTAGCTTATATGTGAGAAAAAGAACCTGAATTCATGTTTAACAAATTGCATAATGGGAATACAGAGGCACTTCCATAGATTAGAAAAGAAATCACCATAGCCATCATAATTCTTATTCAGCAGTGCTAGTTCTCTATCAAGCTGATGAGATGGTTGCCGTCTGGCAACATTGTTTCCCTGCAGTGAAGTACATGGCCAGGCAGTCCAGTTATTTTGTGAGGTTGGTGATTTGAGCTGATGTTGAACTGAATCTTAGTAATGTTAGGAATTCAAATAAAAAGTGAATGATTAAAAACAAAAGGTTTCCTCAGAGATTTCCCTATGTTAAGACTTCCCTTTACAGTCAATCTGGCCTGGGCTGGGGGGGTTGTAACTGCTACTTATACTGTAAGTTTGCATGTGAGTGTGTGAGTTTGTCAAGTGGCGCTGTGCTAAGTGTGTTCATTTAATT
This sequence comes from Oncorhynchus tshawytscha, assembly GCF_018296145.1. Lineage (NCBI taxonomy): Eukaryota > Metazoa > Chordata > Actinopteri > Salmoniformes > Salmonidae > Oncorhynchus > Oncorhynchus tshawytscha. The sequence continues at coordinate 79,727,699 of NC_056437.1, forward strand.
TTTCCCTCTTGATTTCAAAAGGTTGAACTTTTGGCTGGTAAGGTATCTTTAGGGCAGTTTGATCTATAAGGGCTGATTGAACAGAACGAACAGGCTGGATAGGATGGGGAGATGAGATCGTGTCAGGGAAAAGAGGCGACCATAGCACCCTGCCAGACCATCTCAATATGGCCTCTGACTTCAACCCAGGCTCTCCTCCCCAAACATGGGAACAAACATGTCACATCATTTTGCTCCGCAGCGTGGCTCTCTGCTCTTGGAACAGGGGCAGTCTGGGAGTGTAAACAAAAAGGGTAAACTTCGGGGAGATGGGAGGGAGGTGGACTTTGGGCCCTCAGCAACCTAATGTCACTGTTTCACTACATGGTACTGAACACTGACAGAATCACCCTTCCTGGCAATACCACTCGAAGTCTCACTCCCACCCGCTGTATTTCTCAATAAGGTGCTGTCATTCAAACACATTTTTTAAAGCGGACAAATTCAGAGGGACAAGTCCAATAAGAGAAGAAACAAAAAATAAAACAATTCTGTGCAAAAGGGAATATTACTACTACAGCTGTGTAGTTCTGGGTGTTAAAGCAGAGGCCTGTATTTTTAACTAAGTATGTGTGTTGGGTTCTGTGTCTACAACAAGGGGCAAAAAGAGTGTACTGGAAACGTGTGAATAGCATGTGTTATAGACGTAATAACACCACTTGGGCCTGGTGTGTGTGTGTATATATGTGTGTTACAAATGGCATTCATCATTCAAATGAAAGTGGGTATACTTAGCACTTGATTATTGTCGCAGTTGTAGTTTTGCAAGAGTGAACTGGGCAATTGCATGTTGCTTTACTTGGGTTTGGGTTCTTCTGCTGGGATGCTGGTTAGAGTGGAGGCCTTGTGTTGCTGAACTGTAGGCTGAGACTTTTCATATCATGTTTTTTTCTCTTTCACTAATAATAACAATACAATCATAGGTAAGCCTGTTTTTCCCCCATGCCATGTAGGTGTAATAGTGGACATGAGATTTGTGTTAATTCAGCTTGTAGTGCAACGTTTAGGATATGTTTTGGCATGGTTTCTGTCTTGTTAGTAGTGGGGCTGATTAGGTCAATGGTTATAAGACTGGGAAATATTGGTCAATTGACAGTGTGTTGAGTGACAGGGAGACATCACAGTAGCATGGACTGCTACATATTTCACTGGAACCTAATGGGTTTGTTTTGTGGGTGATTTGACAGTGGGGAGTGTACCTCATTTAAATTATGGCGTGTTTTGTGCCTTCAAGAGAGTGATTGGATGTTCCCTTCAATTTCAATCCCCACTCCTACATCAGTTTTTTTGACTGTTGAACAGTTGCTTTTCCCAGCCATTGCACAATGTGTCCTTGTTCCAAAGTAGAAGGTGACCTTTTTTCTCTTCAGGTTCCTCTTTTTGTGTTGCCGTGTTTTGCTGGTTCGGTGGTTTTGAGAGATGATGACTTGTCCTCTGCCTCTCCCAAATCCTATGATCCTCCCGTCTTAAAAATGGGGGGGTCCCTCTGTTTAGGTAATTGGGTCCAGAGTTCCTCTACTAGTATCATGCTAAGACTTCCTGGGTTGCTTTACTTTTTATGTGAGACATAAGGATCGTTGGGCAATTTCCTGTGGGTTATTTTTCTGTTTTCCATGTTTCAATTCCCAATTGTAATGAAAGATTCTAGACGCTGGTTTGCAGACAGGTCATGTCAGAGGAACCAAGACTGTTAAATAGAAAAAAAAGAGGACATTGTTAACAGGAACCGCCCCTTTTTTCAATTTTCGCTTAAAATGACATACCCAAATCTTAACTGCCTGTAGCTCAGGCATTGAAGCAAGGATATGCATATTCTTGATACCATTTGAAATGAAACACTTTGAGGTTTGTGGAAATATGAAATGAATGTAGGAGAATATAACATTAAAAACCAACTGTTTTTTTTGTATTTGTTTGTACCATCATCTTTGAAATGCAAGAGAAAGGCCATAATGTATTATTCCAGCCCAGGCGCAATTTAGATTTTGGGCACTTGATGGCAGCAGTGTATGTGCAAAGTTTTAGACTGATCCAATGAACCATTGCATTTCTGTTCAAAATGTTGTATCAAGACTGCCCAAAATGTGACTAATTGGTTTATTAATAACTTTTCAAGTTCATAACTGTGCACTTTCCTCAGACAATAGCATGGTATTCTTTCACTGTAATAGCTACTGTAAATTGGACAGTGCAGTTAGATTAACAAGAATTTAAGCTTTCTGCCAATATCAGATATGTCTATGTCTTGGGTATGTTTTTGTTACTGACAAGCTCATGCTAATCGCATTAGCCTACGTTAGCTCAACCGTCCCGTGGGGGACCTACCGATCCTGAAGAAGTTTTAAGTTAAAATGTGTACCATTGAAAATAAGTAAACACTAAGTTCCACAATTGACCACTAGAGGCCCCCACACATTCCTTACACTAACAATGGTCAACAGTTGTCAGCCCCTTGTCATATTGAGGAAATACTCTCAGCTATATTGACTGACTGTCCATGGCTGTACTGTAGTGTAGTGTACTGTACTATAGTGCTGTGAGAGTATGGTGTGGCTCTGCTGCTAAAGGCTGTTGTTATTCCTGACTGGACTCAGAGTCCACAGGCAGCGGGGGGAGAGATGGCTGGCGCTCCCTGTATTCAGATTGAGTTTCTCCCGCTCAGTGTGAAAAGAGAGCAGAACTGGGTCGCCGGCCGGGATCTGGCACCAGTCAACACTGACTAACATTCTGGAGCCTTGGAAACTCTGGGCCTCCGGGGAGGTGCAGTTTGTTTGTTTGACTCTAACAGGTCGCCTGAATACCCCCCCACTCCTGCCTCTTGCCCTCCCTCCTCCCCCTTCTTGCCGCAGGCTCTGTCCCAGCAGCCTACGGGCTTCGTAATTCTTCCTCTGTCAGTTACACTATCTCTCTGTCTCGCTCTCTCCATCTATCTCCCTCTAACACTCTCTCTGGAATCCTTGGCAGTAGTGACCACCCTCTTTCCTTACCCACGCCTTCCTCCCCCCAGCATCCCCTCTCAAGTTCAAGTGGCTATGACATCATGTCTGGTTGCTGCGGGCAACCAGACAGTCGGGACGTGACTTCTCTGAGGAGGGCTGTGCTGAAACTCTCCCTCTCCCCCTCTTTCACTATTTTTCTCCCTCCCTCATTCTCCTGTTTCCTCTCTCCTCCGGCCGTAGAACCCCCTTGCTGCCATCAGAGGGCACTTGGAGACCAAATATCTATGCTCTGGGAGTGAGAGTTCTATTCAGGCCCTGCAGTCACAGCAAACAGACTTTTCACAAGGCCTTTGCACATTATTAATGTTTTGATAGAGCATTATGCTAACAATGTCATTTCTTAGCTACATATGCAACCAATTAAAGCTCCCTATACAATTTCATTTCTCCAGTGCAAACTAAAACCATACTGTAAACACAATATACTCAATAGCACAGAGCACTGGAGGGCTACACAGGAAGTGTATGGGTGTGTGCACGTGTGTGTGTGTGCGTGCGTGTGTGTGTAGTTCTCAGTTTGTTCAGAAAGAGAGGGTAAAGAAGGGACAAAATGGCGTAGGGTTAGCACGGTGGTGTAAGGTGAGCCTCATGAGCAGGGTGGGTTAGTCAAACAGGGCATGTTACGAAGCTGGAGAGAGAGAGGGAAGAAGAGGGGCGGTAGGAGGGAGAGAGAGTGAGCTGAGGGAGAGCATAGAGGGAGCGTAGCGAGGGAGTGTAGGGAGGGAGGGTGAGAGCAGCAGAGGGCTTCAGATGGTTTCCATGTGGTGGGGAGGAGTGTGGAGCAGAGCTGGCTCGGGGCGGGTGTGGTTGGACACTAATGAGAAAAGTGCAGTGGGTAATGGAGGAGGCATATGAGCGAGAGGCAGTGTGGTGGAGAGAGAGAGCCCGCTGCCTGAGGGGCAGGCTCCAGATGGGCCAAATAAACAGTGAGAGGTCAGTTTAACACACACGGTAAACCACACACACGGTAAACCACACACACGGTAAAACACACATTCACAACAAATCATGGGATGAGGAGAGGGAGGGGAAATACACCAGTGAGATTTAGGGAGTAGTTAGGCAGTTTGGGAATAAGAAATATTTTGGCATGTATCCATTCACCTAAGTAAGTTTCCTGAGTTGGGCCGATAATCTCAATGAAAACAGACAGGTTTCCTACACACAAAAAATACACATACACACCACATGAAAACACGCACGGAAACACATACTCACACACTGTGGAAAGCAGCAGAAAGCGCTAATGTGCTAATGCAGAAGTTTGGTAGTGTTGGTATTAGTGTTGATGAGAGTAAGGGCTTGATTAAATCCGTAGCGCTGAAGAGCTGTGCTACAGCACGATAGAAATGTAAAGGCAATGTTCCTGCGTTAGCGGAGACTGTAGTCATGGATTGAATCGAGCCCTAAAGCTGTTTGGTCACCTGTGTCTGCTGTGGGATGTTCAGAAAGTTGTTGTCCCGTGATCCGATGCTGACAAACCTGTTGGGAGCTGGGGCCCCTGACGTGGAGTAAGCTGCAGACAGACACAGAAAGGAGAAATGGTCAAACCATTTCTGCACAAACCACAGCCTGTGATCAATAAAAGAAAATTACGGAGCATCGTACTTAAGTTTCATAACAATTTCAGTAAATACTGCAATGAAAATACTGCTTTAAGCTCTCAACCTGACATCACACACATAATTGTTACTGTAAGTCCCCCTAAGCATCATAGAGTAGGGCTACTGAACTGAGCCGGACATCTCCAAACTATAACCCTGGTCCCATTGGGGTTGAAGCAAATTTAGGGAAGTTTGAGGTCAATATGGACTGCAACACAAAGGTTGTTATTACAAACCCTTCTAACATGTGAAGAATCTGATACTGGAAAATTAGTGTGTGTGTAGTGTGTGTGTAGTGTGTGTGTGTAAGTCTGTATTATTTAGCAGCATACACAAACGTTAAGTACACTTTGAGAAAAAAAGGTGCTATCTAGAACCAAAAAGGGTTATTCTGCTGAGAACCCTTTTAAGAAGCCCTTTTGTTTCCAGGTAGAAATCTTTTCTACATGGAGTAGAACCCTTTCCAGAGAGGGATCTACATGGAACCCAAAAGGGTTCTAGCTGAAACCAAAAAGTGTCCTTTTATTGGGACAGATGCAGAACCCTTTTGGAACCCTCGTGTTTGAGAATCAGTAACATAGATAAAATACATAAAAGACTTTGAGACATTGATTGAAGGTGTTGAAAAAAATGTATAAAACAAAACAAAATAATACAAACATCTGAAATATAAAAAAGAGGGAAAAAAAAGAAAAAAAAGTGCTCCGTCCAGTGCCCCTCCTGTCATAGGTGAGAAGCGTTTTGGCAGACACGCCCCATAGCTAGACACACCCTTCTAATGGACACACCCCTTCAGTCTAAAACTGCACATACATAAGCAGAACTCCAAGTCTGACCTTCAAAGCAACAACACCACCAAATCAGATTTAAAAAAAATAAAAATAAATTCAACTAAAAAGTAAAATATAACTCCAAATATTATTTTCATGTTTGGATATTTTTGGGGGAAATGGTAGAATAACTGGAGCATGATGTTTTGGAGTCCACATAAACTGCCCTAAATATGTGCCACTAGTAAAAAAAAAGAAAGTGATTTAGAGTGAGCAATTGACAAAAAGGAAATAAACTCTATTTCTATTTTAGACTACTTCCGATCTCAAATGACATCTCGGGGGCTGGCCAAATGAGTTAAATAAAACATATAAATGGAGGAAAACCAGGATGGCAATCTTCTGCATCAACATCTGTGAGCGCAGAGGCACAGGGGTATCGAGGAAGGGTTAGTGTCATTCAAGGCAGGGCTCAGGATGGGTGTTCTAAGAGAAAGAGGATGGGCCTAATATAGAGCCCTGGAGGACACCACAAAAGGGTCATCAGAGGAGAATGGTGACAGGCTTCTGTCATAACTCTAGGGTCAGTATGATCCCAGACGGTGAAGGAGGTGAGAGGTGAGCTGGCTGTTGGGGGGGGGGGTATTTACTATGGAAGTGGGCAGAGGATGGATGGCCAGGGCCCTAAGATACAGAGGAGGGGCAGTTTCAGTAAAAAATAAGTAATTATTGGGTGATTTTGGTTTTGGTTCTGACTTGGTCTGTGGGGTCACTTACACGGAGATGTGGGCGAGGTCAGTCCGCCGTCGGGAGGCGTGCTGCTGGATTTAGAGTCGGACATGGGGAGGGGCACTGGGCGGGCCACTGGGGGAGGTGGAGGCAGCAAGAAGGAGCCCGGCATTTTGCTCTGGCCGCTCCCGTTTGGCTGCGGACAACACAAACAGGGTCAGGAGGGCGACATGTGACAACCCGCACACGGCATGAGAGGACGCAGCTCCAGAGACCAGGTCCAAAAAATATCCATGATGGGTGGTGGGAGAGGTGGGGGTGTTGGAAACAACAGCCAAACGAATGATGTATGTGCATTGCATCATTTATGGAGGTGTACAAAATAATAATCACCACAAGGGTTGATAGGGGATTTGGAGCAGAGGAGAGTTCTGGGGTGGTCCATGGTGGAGGGGTGAGTGGGGTGAGAGCACAATTGGTGGTGGGGTTTGTCCATAACATGGCAACAAATCAAAACATGGGAAAAATACTCCACTAAGAAAACATGACACCAACAACACGCAAAATAATAATTACAATAAAAACGGAAGACAGAACATGTATGCTCGATTGAAATGTGCTGTGATTGTAGGCTTTCGTGCTGATGATTACATAATCTGAGGGGGTGGGCGGAGCAAAAGAAAAAAGGGAACCTTAGGGTCTGGAAGAGCACAGGACAAGGAAAAAAGATTAAGTACAGAAAACCCTCGACCAACAGGAAATTGTCAATAGTAGTATTTTGCTTTCTCTCCTCACTGGTGCAAAAGTTTGGCAATTGGTTAAAGTAAAAAAAAAAGAAAGAATCAGAAAGTCAATCCTGTTTCCTTACCTTGCATACTACATAACTTAAAGGTTTTCATGTTTTTCACTGTTACAGTTTCACTCCTCTATCATCATACTGTATCTATACTTAACAGCAAATGGTGTCCGCAGTGATGAAACAAACAAACCTGTGGTCTCTATCTCAGTACTGTACTCAGTGTAGTGTTTACACAGGGAAACACAGTACATATCTATACAGTGTTAATAATCACCACTTCATTTAGTCATGCTTGTGTCGTTTGCATGGCCATACATTAGATCGTGGAATTCTATTCTTACTGCCTTCATTTGTCTTTTGTTGTGCCCATGTGTGATTATATTAGTGTACAAGTGGTTGGTGTCACTCAGTCCCTGAACTCTCCTCTTACATCAAACCTTACCTGGCCGCCAGACTGTCCCGAACCATCAGCGCAGACAAACTGCACAAATTCCTTCAGGGGGTCCTGTCCAGGATGGTGGTGGTAGCGAATGGTGGGGTGGGTGAAGTACGGGCTGGACTGCTGGATGATGGAGGGGGAGGGGAAGTGCAGGGCAGAGGCTGAGGCACGGGGGCTCCCTGAGAAGAGGCATACGTTAGTTAGATAGATGAAAGGAGGGAGAGTGAATAAGAGATCAACAGAGATTAACAGCGAGACATGCAGTTCAGCAGTGAACCGGGCTTTTAGTATAAAACAGTCAACAGCGGCCACATCTTAAGACCCAGGGACCGGCACATTGAGTGACATCGGTCCAAATAGGAGTTTCATTTCATCAAATCATGATAGATTGAGGGTGAAAATGTATTACAAGAAAGAATGAGGCTTTATAGGGAATGCTTACACATAAACAAGCACACAAACGCAATGGTCTACATTACAAAAGCAGTCCCCAAACCACACAAAAAATAAAAAGCACAAAGAGATCATTGAGCACTGTCTTAAATTAGAATGTCTTAATGCCTGTGCGTCTGTGTGCTGTTTTGTGGGTGTGATTCACAGGCGCCACAGCAATTTGGCATTTAAATAGGCAAGCTGCTTTCCAACGATCCTCTATGACAAGACTAATCTTTATGTTCACACTGTACGTGTGAGTTTATGTGCATGTGTTAGTGGTCTACACATGGATGATATCTATTTGGTTGTGTGCAGGTGGGGGGGTTTAAATGTCCCTGTGTTGCTGCGTCTGTAAGGGAATACAGAAGCTCTCTTTTGTGCCTGCATGAGAGGGTGAGAAAATATCTCGCTTTAAGTCACCCAGCCGAGCTGAATATGGAGACTGAGGTGTGAATGAACGTTTGAATAGGACACAAAGCCCTCTCTGTCAGATGTATATCCATTACCAAATCTCCTTGATTTGTATTAGAGGGGCGCACCCTCTCCCTTTTTCTTCTGGTGTGCCAGTCTACCCCCTTTAGTGTTGCCCCACCCGGCAGGGCCTCCAGCTGCCCGCGTGAGGCTGCCAACTCCAGTGTGTTACCCCCAGACAGGGCCCTGTACCCCCCAGCCAAGCAGCACATCGCTCCCTGCCAGGCTCCATGCTACCCCGGTGGAGCCGTATCCCCGCTCCTTTAGTCCCCCTTAATCCCATTAGAGACTGGGCTAGGGCCAAACTCTCTGGGGGAGGGGGGCGCTATACCCCAACCCCCCACCCCTATACCCCCTGGATCTACGACACAAAACAACAACAACAACGCAGTAAACACTTTCACACAGGCATGGGAA
>NC_056437.1:79736500-79738655 GCF_018296145.1 Oncorhynchus tshawytscha
TGGTGAAGAGACAAAATACATGTGCTCCATTCAGTATTGTCAAGGGAGCGTTGCCTAACTGCTCCAGAGGCAGAGTACACTCTTAGAAAAAAGGTGCTATCTAAAAGGCTTCTTCGGCTGTCCCCATAGGATACTTTTGGTTATCCTGTCCCCATGGTTATCCTGTCCCCATAGGATACTTTTGGTTATCCTGTCCCCATGGTTATCCTGTCCCCATTGGATAACCATGTAGGACCCTTTCAATAGAGGGGTCTACGTGGAACCAAAAAGGGTTCTCTCTGAAACCAAAAAGGGTTCTCCTATGGGTACAGGTGATGAACCCTTTTGGAACCCTTTTTTCTAAGAGTGTAGGAGGCAATCTCAGCATCTCTGAGGTAGATGTCATTACATGGTGGTCAACCTCACTGCTTCTGATCAATTTAGGAACTTTTAGCTTTGAGTTGGGAGTTCAGATAAGTTCAGATACTCATTATCTATGGTGAACTGTTCACCTTTCACAATGACTTGCTTTGAGCTCTTAAGAATGACTTCAGAACTGCTGGTTCATAGTGATGATACAATTGAGAATGCAAATGTCCCAGTTATACAGCCCTGTGGCAACTGTTGATATCTGATTTTATCATGAGATCTTTGTCGATGACCCCAGGGGGTTGAAATAACCACTGGCTCAAACAATGACTCTGTTCCACTGCCAGATACAATAACAGTAAGCTCTTCACACACTCCCTGGGTTCCCCGACCATAGGCGTCTCAGTCAGAGAGAGAGAGAAAAGAAAGAGAGGAGAAGAAAGAGATAGATGACTATAATAATTGATGGTGAACAGCATAAGCATAAAGCATTTTAAGGGAAAATGGCAAGACATTGTCAGCCGTGAGCCAGGAGAAATACTCAACAGAACAAGAACAAATGTCTTCTCTAAAAATACAGGACTCATGAGAATGTAGGGCTGTACACCAAGTTTCTATCAGGCTCTGTATAATAATGTTCTGAAGCCAATGAATCATGTGCACTTCGTGAACTAACTACATGTGCCGGTTGTAAGACTATAGTTGTGGGTTGGGGCAGTGTGGCTCGGGGAGGTGGTGATCAGGGAAGGTGGTGGTCAGAGAAATGGAGGTACAGAATGGAGGCTCTTTACCCAGTCACCTAAGCACCCAACCACAGACTGACAGAGACTGATCTCTTTACAGGGAGCAGGAAGGAACAACTGTACGTTATACTCTAGCCTAATTTGCATTTGGAAAGTATTCAGACCCCTTCCCCTTTTCCACATTTTGTTATGTTACAGCCTTATTTTCCTCTTCAATCTACACACAATACCCCATAATGAAGAAACAAAAACAGTTTAAAAAATAAAACAAAAAAACCTGAGGTTTTGCTGCGATCCTTTGCTATGAGACTCGAAATTGAGCTCAGGTGCATCCTGTTTCCATTGATCATCCTTGAGATATTTCTACATCTTTATTGGAGTCCACCTGTGGTAAATTCAATTGATTGGACATAATTTGGAAAGGCACACACCTGTCTATAAAAGGTCCCACAGTTGACAGTGCATGTCAGAGCAAAAATCAAGCCATGAGGTCGAAGGAATTGTCCATAGAGCTCCGATACAGGATTGTGTCGAGGCACAGATCTATGGAAGGGTACCAAAACATTTCTGCAGCATTGAAGGTCGCCAAGAACACAGTGGCCTCCATCATTCTTAAATGGAAGAAGTTTGGAACCACCAAGACTCTTCCTAGAGCTGGCTGCCACGCCAATCTGAGCAATCGGCGGAGAAGGGCCTTGGTCCGGGAGGTGAGCGAGAACCCAATGGTTACTCTGACAGAGCTCCAAAAGTCCTCTGTGGAGATGGGAGAAACTTCCAGAAGGACAACCATCTCTGCAGCACTCCACCAATCAAGTCTTTATGGTAGAGTGACCAGACGGAAGCCACTCCTCAGTATAAGGCACATGACAGCCAGCTGAGAAATAAGATTCTCTGGTCTGATTAAACCAAGATTGAACTCTTTGGCCTGAATGCCAAGCATCACGTCTGGAGGAAACCTGACACCATCTCTACGGTGAAGCATGGTGGTAGCATCATTCTGTGGGGATGTTTTTCAGTGGCAGGGACTGGGAGACTAGTCAGGGTTGAGGTAAAGATGAACGGAG